>NW_014577073.1:272020-275190 GCF_000485595.1 Priapulus caudatus
CACACACACACACACACACACACACATACACGCACACACACACACACACACATACACACAACTGCAGCCGTCTCTCGTTGGGGTTTGTCTTAAATTTTCTTAAATTCTCATTAAATGGTTGGGGGATTCGTTTAGATAGATTACACAATTTACATGCGTAGTTCTTAGTTTCTCTGAGAATTCACTTAGAATCTGAGTTAGTAGCATGATTTTAGACTCCAAGCTCTAATTAAACAACAAAATTTTAACATCGTGCGGAAAATGCATGATTTTTTCCGGCATCCGAAAAGCTCACGCAAATGCCGCTGGAGAAACAGATCACGTTGTGCGAACGCGCTGCTCGGCAATTTACGGCCTGCCATTGTTGTCACCCCGAGGCATGCATTGTTGAGCTAGCGTGCGAGTTTTCACAGGCCCGTGTGAGCGCTCTCCTTCCTTCTAGCGAGCTGTACGCACTTTTTTAAGGGGGTGTTTTAAAGCGGCGAATTCCGACGTGGCAGTCGCACAAGTTGTGCAGAGCGGGGAGAACCGGTTTGCGTGCGAAGAGAGTAGTTCCTGCGATAACGCCAGCGCGCGGGGGTCATTCTTCCTTCCTCCAATTTTACGTTGTGTGCGATTCCCGGTGTTTATAGTGTAAGCACGCGGACAGAGAGCTAAACGCACGCACGATCGACGGCGGTGTGATGCCGAAGATGACGTGCCTTTTTGCGAGCGTTTTTTTTTTGTCGCGGCGATTTCGAATCGTAATTTGCCTCATTTTCGCGCAGACGTCGTGAGTGCGTGCCAATCGTGGTATGGTGCGTGACACGCACACAGAGCGCGGCATTGTATCGATGCGCACCTGTTATGTGGGTGGAAAGTCTGAGCAGTGCGTTTACTGCTTCATTATAGGAACCAAACGCTTCTTGACGGCCAGTCAAAACAATCGGCAGGCGAAGCTGTAGGTAATCGCTCGCATATACGTAGCAGCGAAGATGCGTCGATGATGAGTGTTTGTTTAGAGCAATAGCTGCCGATTACCCAGACGATACGCGCGTGTATACTAGCAGCGATAACCTAAACAAATATTCTGTTCAGTTCAGTTCGCAGTGGAACTCCTCTTGCATCATCAATCAGCTAGTTATATGCGTACGCAATGCAACACACGCACGCACATACTTGCGCTGTGCCTTGTGTATAATCAGGAGTAGATAATAGGGTCTTCCCTATTAGACCTAGAACCTATTCCTAGAACCTATTCCCTAGAATATAGGTCTTCCCTATTATCTACTCCTGGTATAATGCACCTGTCTGGCGCGCAGCAAATGTAGTGCAGGAATTTAGAATAAGGTAGCTAGCGTTCACGAGCATTTAATAGCGCAGAATATGCGCATTGATAAGTGTGTCACGCACGACACATCGTAGCTTTCACTCGACGGGACATCGAGACAGACGAACATCACCATAGCGTGCACTGTATGTGTTACGACTTGGAGCGCCGTTTAACAAATGAAGTCGACATTTCAAAGTCCACCCCCGATAATATTTATGTCGCCGAGCGTGCGCGACATGCAGGGGTGATCCGTAAAAGCGGTTGACGACAAAAATATTACAGTTCCGGTTGTTAGGCCCATGTATGGGATCGGCAGTCGTTATCAGGCTGTCTGTCAGTCGTTATGTGGATACAACTACTCGCAGCTATTTACCACCGTAAAGTTACTGCCAGTAGGATATACGAGGCGCTCCTTTTTTTTTGATCATTTGAGTGCAAAAAGGTTGTTAAAAAGTTGATCAAATAATTATTATAAACTTTTTATAAACAAATTTTTTATGAATAGATGAGATGCCGCTTGGTTACGCGGATGCTTGGCTGTAGCAGCGAGTGCAGAAGAAATGAAGCCCTCTAATAGTATCCCGGAGTCTTCCTTATTATACGCGATGTCCCGTGCGCGTGCGGCTCTATTCGTACGTTCACCGTCCGCGCGTGCACGCGGCGCGTAACGTGAGCATTTATCCATCAAATACTCTCTTGTTTTCTGCCCTTGAATAGGCCACCTGTGCTTGTCGTGGTAATGGCACGACGGGCAGGTTCGTTACAGGTAGATAGGTAGATTGATGGCGGACGCTCGTGCGAAAGGGCAAGCAACCCGCGCAACGCTTCGTAATTATATCTTTGATGCTGTCAGGTTAACAGACGACACGACCCGAACCCGCTAATGGTCGAGATGACGATCACGAGTCGCAGACGAACACTCGCGGGTATTGTGCTGGCGTCTGCTCGCCGTGTTTCTATTGCGGAACAATTCGGTGATCGCCGCTTGCTTTATAGAGTACTAATTTAATGACGCTAATCACGAGATACAACGTGTATAGTGTGGCGATTCTGTCGCGTATGTTGTGTGGGGGCGCAGAATGCTGTGTTTATACTCAGAGTTGTTGATCGTTGTGAGCCCCCTATAACGGTACAAGCGTCAAACAGCATTTCACAGGCTGCTTTGTTGTACCTTACTTTATGATTGATATACTATAAGTAGCTTCCCTCGGCTTGTGGTTCGTTGCGGTGAGGGTGTCCAGCTTTAGATTTTTAGTTGTTTTTTTCTAGTTGTATTGCTGTAAAAATCGGGTGTTATGTTTCTGCAAGTAGCAGTTGTGCGAGCAATTGTCCTATTTCCTAGCTAGAACCATATTGCTAGGTCATTGATTATAAAGAAATACTCAAAGTCAATACAATAGTGAAACATGCAGCGCTCGCAGAACATATATGTGTCGTATCGGAATTATACTGTAAGCAATAAATTATTCGGGTGGAATGTTTTTCTGGTGGTTTAATAGGTGGGCTGTTTGCTTGTAACCGGTGCCTACAGGCATGTAGGTCTTACAGAGAGAGTGAGAACGTACTTCTCTACTTCACCGTAGTTGTATCTTTTATGGGCACATTTGTCTGGCATTTATTCCACGGTGTAAATGGGTTTGCGAACCCTTTGAACGGGTTGCGAAGGAACTTGTTTGAGAGAGAGAAAGAAAGAAAGAAAGAAAGAAAGAGAGTGAGAACGAGAGAGAGAAAGAGAGAGAGAGAGAGAGAGAGAGCAGTCTTCGACGTTAGGCGGTGGACCGTGGACCGAGACCACCAAAATCTCTCTCGGTCCAGTAAATTTAACAAGTTAAATGGACCGTCGGTCCACCCGTTTTTT
>NW_014577073.1:275964-285629 GCF_000485595.1 Priapulus caudatus
AGAGAGAGAGAGAGAGAGAGAGAGAGAGAGAGAGAGAGAGAGGGGGGGGAGCCTGTTAGGTACGCTATACAGTGCTGCACGTAGGGTCGCGTAAGGGGAGGTTGAGAAATCCCGTGCGATGGCGCGTTTGCTGTATATTTGGAATTAACGAGTATTTTGAGTATTTATAACGTGGTAGCGCGTGGTTTCTAGTAAGTATATGATAAGGAGTATCGACATCGGCATCATCTTCTCCTAAAGGAAGGGATGTGATTGCAGTCCATTACTCTGGATCGCCATGTTTTTATATCCGTCGCAAAATTGGAAGTTCATGTACTTACTGTTGCTTTCACGTCAACTTGCCTATTATTTGAGCCTTTGAGCACTTGCCTTCATAAGTGCCGGTATGGTTACGCAATCAAAATGGAATCATTAGAATTTGAAGGCGTGGCATTAGAGAAGACGTTCGATCATTTCCTGTTCGTAGCTAATGTAGCTAATGTAGGAAACGCGCGGACTATTTCATTTGTTTTTGAAGAGGATAAGCGAAAGACGCGAACATCCAATATTGCGTGGAAATAACATCATTTTGCTCTCAATGCAATGCATTTATTTCTACGAGGGGAAACTGATAGAAGCGATTGATCGAACATCGACCACAGTAGAGGATATGATTTCTTTAACTGTCGTATAAATGCTGTTATTACTGTTATATGCAATTTCTGCAAAATTCGCAGAGCATGAATATAAATCAGAGGAAGATAGATTCAATGCAAATGAGTAGATTCTCAAATAATAGTTAGGATAATGGCAGCCGGGGTTCTCTTGCGTGCCTAGCTAAATCAAATCAAACATGCAACGCAAACACGTTCAGTCATAAATGACTGCGTCTCCGGGCAAAGTCGTGCACTGCAGCATTCAAACATGCTTCGTTCGGCGAAGACGTTGCAGGGATTTGAATAATCTTATGTTCTGGCGTCACCGTGCGTGGGATGCTTCGAGCTTACTCACCTGCCGTGCGCGGGTTTGGTCCGCACTATCCGTGTAGCCCTTTAATTCGCTCCCGGTGCATGGTAACGGGAGCGAAGGGTTAATACGCGGGTAGAGAGAGCTAGGTACAAACTGCATTTACACTGGGCTTTGTTAGCAACGGAAAAATACTGGAATTAGCGTAAACGCCCGTTCCAACAGTGACCAGTAGTAAATACCGAGTAATCATTGCCGCTGTGAGAAGAGATAGCGTTTGAGCATTACTGTGAACTTTGCGGGCAACCCGTCCCTGCAAAGGTAGACCTCTATATACTAGAGATCTGCACAAGATCATACAGCGGCAGCAATGTATAGAGCTTATACAATGAGCCTATATAAAAGTTCACTCTTTATTTCTAGTGATTCAGAAATTTTCCGACTTAACCTGCGCTGATAAAATCAATTAATATGATAATATGAGAAAAACAATAATTATACTCGCGACATTTCACTCTTTCGGAGCTATACTATTTTTTAGTGCTGATCTCGAATTTTAGAGTGAGATTTTCACGCTAGCGTGTAGCGATGATGGGCATATACAAAACTACCACCCACGAAACGTCGCGTTTTACATCTGGTATGACCTTCGTTTGCATAAAGGAGCCGACGATGGCTGTTCGATGATAATAGACATGCGCCTCACGGCAGCTGCGTGACGTCGCTGCAAAACCGGTGTGATTAGTGGACTGAAGTTGCTAGCTAGTTATCGCAGGTTATTGCATATATACGCTGCAGACAGCTAAGATGTCGGGTAACTTCAACATTATTAAAAACTAATATGGTCTCGTCTCAGCTCCCGGTGGTGGCCCACATGCATTGTGTATGTGTGTGCGTGCGTGTGCGTGCATGCATGCGTGTGTGTGCGTGCGTGCGTGCGTAGAAGATGTAGCTGATGTCAGATGTGGTGTAGTACAATGTCAAGTATGTGTACCCGAGTATGTGGGGCAGTGTCTGACATTTAGTACTAGTTAATTCAGCATTTGATTTTTTGCAATATTTTTTGCAAGTTTGCCCTCCGTATTTTCGTACGCGTAAACAACGCGTGCTCGCTGCGACGCTGCAAGTCATGAATGGAGCTTTGTAAACAGTTGGTGCGGCATCTGCGTCGTCGACACTCGCGTCATTATCCGTGAACACCTATCGAGACGGCGGCCGACCAGCCGACATTGCTGTTAGAAGTCATTTGTCATCGTTACATGGCCAGCGCCTCAACTTTAAGCCCACTGCTCTACATCACCTCTCAGTGCGTGCGCGTGTGTTTTCGTATACATGCATGTGTGTATGTGTGTGTGTGCGTGCGTGTGCGTGCGTGTGCTTTCTCAACGATTGCGACTACCGTAGAACAGGTTTTATGGGACTCTAAAAATGCTATCGAAATGTTTTCGCGGCGTGAAATGCCACCCAGCCGGTACGTGCATCTCTCTTTCTCTCTCTCTCTCACACACACACACTCTCTCTCTCTCTCTCTCTCTCTCTCTCTCTCTCTCTCTCTCTCTCTCTCTCTCTCTCTCACACACACACTCTCTCTCTCTCTCTCTCTCTCTCTCTCTCTCTCTCTCTCTCTCTCTCTCTCTCTCTCTCTCTCTCTCTCTCATGACAGCGTGAGACGTGTACAGGAGCGTTCTCACATAGTACGCTGCGAGACGCTCGCTATACGGCACCGGTCCGAGTGCTCTAATTACAGGTGTGTTAGTTCGTAACCTCATAACACGCCGACGCTGTTTCCCAGGCGCGACCTTGCGCCGAGTGTATCAGCGCGCTCAGCGTTGGTATAGGGGTGGAGTGCGCCTAGCTAATGGTTGGCGCTAAGCACTTCAGGTTGGTAGAGCGTCTCGTGGGTGAGTCTGCGGCTTTGTCGCTCTGTTGTGCCCGCCAGAAAGAGATTTTATCCCGATTTGCTGCGACAATGCTGCGGTGCACGCTCGCTGCAGTGGGGGAAACATTCACTTTTCACAAAACATCACTCGCTCGCCAACGCGCTAACCCGCCGGAGTTTACTACAGTTACTCATGCTGCTGTTTATGCTGCTGAAGGTGGTGGCGGTGGTGGCGTTGCCAACTGCAGTATAGCAGCAGATTCCACCTTCAATGCCGACAATCACGCCAAGACGTCGGACCGCTAACTGAGAGTGATTTCAGACTAAACGGCAGTAGCGAGTAGTATGGAATCTACATCCGCTAACTGGCTGCCCCTGACAACGCGGGAGAGAGATTTCCACCCCCAAGGACATCAGCGACCTCTAGCGAGGCGTGCTCCGTTTGCTTTGAAGTTATTGTTTGCATCTCGCGTGCGTTCCGTCCGTAATGGGCGTTTCCGTCGGCGTTGCGCGCACATGACGCGCTGGCGGCTGCATTTC
Organism: Priapulus caudatus; assembly: GCF_000485595.1. NCBI lineage: Eukaryota > Metazoa > Priapulida > Priapulimorpha > Priapulimorphida > Priapulidae > Priapulus > Priapulus caudatus. The sequence goes on from NW_014577073.1 coordinate 279,329, forward strand.
CCCTCGTGAATCTACGCAGCGTCGTGTGGGCGTGGGAGGGTCGCGCTAGAATGCGCGGGGATGACGGCGGATGAGCAGCATAATTAAACGGTGCCCCCGTGTAATGTAAGCGTGCGGAGCATTGCTGTACCCTTTCTCACTGTGCGCTGTGTAATCAGTCAGGCTAGTGTTTACCACCGCCCGTCTTCAATGCGGGAGAGTAATTACTCACTGACTCCGCGAATGCAAATGCATTGTGTGGGCGCGACCCCCCTATCCCCTATCCCCCTGGAGCAGTATGTTTGTGCACTGTATGTGCTCATCAGACTGCCCCCAGAGCCTATCCACTTGGTGAGGTTATGCGCGTGCACTTACGGCAACGATAGCGGCGCATTGCCGTATAATTACATCAGATGTTTATTAACGTCGAGGACCACTTAAAGCCGCACTATGCGCATCCAAACGCTAATTTCTCCAGTACTAGACTAGCAAATACTTCGTGTCATGCATAATCATACTATACCTTATGACAAAATAAACTCTAGTTCCTCCCATTTCACTGCGCGTTTGCTTAAAACCCACAAGAAAGAGGTGCGAAATCTGGTAGTCTGGCGCCAACGCCGACTTGTTTGCCAAACAATTTCGCCTCGAAGCGGTTAGGTGACGTCACATGTTTTTTTTTATCTTTGCCACACCCGTACCGCTGTACCGCAGCACCGCTGCATGGTTGCTTGGGAGAGCAACGCGAAACTGTCAACAACATCGGAGAATTTGAACAACATTGGAGGTATTAATTTTCAAATGCCTTTTATAAGACAACGCGCAGTGAAATGGGAGGAACTAGAGTTTATTTTGCCATGAGGTAGTATGATTCTGCATGACACGAAGTATTTGCTAGTCTAGTACTGGAGAAATTAGCGTGTAGATGCGCATAGTGCGGCTTTAATGCTCCTCCCCTGCTGTGGTAAGCCGTTCTATACGTAAGTAGGCGTGCATTCCACGTGTTGGGTACGGTGTGTGCGTGCACGCGCGCGCGTTCGTGCGTATGTGCGTGCGTTAGCGCAACATTCCTGCGCGATATAGTATCAGTAACAAACACTAACAGCGGCAGGCGGAAGAAGACGATTGCTCACAGTGCTTCAGCAGCAATCCTTCCTCCTCCCGCGTCCTCTCTCTCGTCTTTGTTTCTCTCTCGGCAAATATCATCCCCGACACGGATTTTTATCAAGGTTGGCCGGGGTAGATATGTTCGCCACGCTGGGTCGACACCGATAGATGGATTTGTGAGTTACGTACTGCCTCGATCCCGCACTAACCTTCCGCCTCTGCGCTTGCTAATCAGACCATGAGTAATATTGCAGAATGTAGCCCTTTCATCTTGCCATTCATTGTGTAATGGAGAGCCGGGACAGTGTAACTACTGCTACTGCTGCTGCAGTGAGGGAGGGGACTCCCCAGGCTGATTGCCAGACAGCAGCTTGCCGCGTAGATGCTGTACGCCCGTCCAACTATCGATCGCATAGCAGAATGCAGCAGAGTGGCCTGCAAGCTAGTGTTAGTCTCGTTGGGGGTCTGTTACGAATGAATGTTTTAACACTAAAAAACCGCTCCAACCGACGCTAGAAAGTTGTACGGAGATAAAAAGCGGGCTTTTAACGACGATGTATGCATTCAAATTGCAACAACGAATAATATGACAACCGGCCAACCGAAAACTGTGTTAGGATGAAAACCAGGTGAAATATAAAAGAAAACGATAGAAAAGCGAAAACGGGGGCGGGGGGTAGGGTGGACGAGAGCAAGCATTGTCAAGGAGAAAGCACATAAAAGAGGGTTGAAAGATAAGCAGGGAACTAGATGTGTATACTCATGAGCGGATATAGTTCGTTGTTAGAAAGAGATTTGCTGAGAGCTAGCTGTCATTATACAGCAGATGTGAGCAGATATCTAACTCTCACGGGAGACTAGCACGTAGCCAACCGTCGGAAGAACCCAGCAGAGAGTTATAGCAGTGCAGTGTTGCAGGCAATCTTCCCTGTGTTTGGGTGTTCCAGCTTATCAGTGCACACAAGAAGGTAATCTACAAACACCTACACGTTTGCATGGCAACGCACACACGCGGCTAATTCCAGTGGCCGACCTGTGGTATCAGATTACAGCAGTCGCCGGGTGAACTTACACACGGTGTGTGCGTTCGTGCTCTGCGGGTTACACCTTTTGCTGCTTCTGGTGTTCGGTCGCATTGATCGATAGACTGACTCTCCACGCGTGACTTCGCGGTGCTCCAGTGCCTGCGTGAACGCGTCGGCGGCGGCGGCTGCTGATTCTTGGCATTAGCATGCTCGTGTTCGTTCTAGGTGACATACATTATTTATGAATATGTCTTGTCGAGTAGCTGGTTCGCTGTTCGGCAAAAAATGATGTTTGATGTGCAATTAAATGCGCATAGGCGGTCATATATAAGAAATGTAAAATTATCACAAGGTTTTGATTATATGTGGTCCAGAGTATTGGACCACATATGACACATATGACCACATATGCTTGTCATCGTAAACAATAGGAAAGTACTACTGGAAAGTGACCTCAAACGCTCTGTAAATTGATAAATAGTAGTTGACTGGCGGTTACTAGATGATTTTCGAAGTAGCTTGCGCTGGAAAATAGGCCATTACTTGGGTTGAATACGGACGGTGGTAAGGTTAAATTCATTGGCGTACCAAATTCATTAACCGTCCCTCTTATTAGTGCGTCATGAGACGCTCCGGCCACAGCCGCAGAGCCCTGTCGAGTCTGCAGGCAGGTGAATGTTTACCAAAAGGTCAGGTAGTATAGCCGGACTGGCGGTGTGAAAATGGTCAAGCAGACAAGCAAAAACTTATTGTTTTCTTGCAGTTGTGATCGTTGTACAGCTGGGGAGATACATACAGTGGAGAGCTTTCCAGAATAACGTTCAAGATTGTTTTCCACGCATCAATAATATAGCGGTAATCCTCGATAAAAAACCACTTCCCCATAAAACCATTCCTGCAAGGCCAACATAAAGGGCGCTCAATTTTTAAAGGCATTCATGGATCCTGCATCAAGCCCTGCTGAAAATCGAATTCTAAACTCTTTTCGGTGTTTTATTTTAAACTATAGTTAAGGTAATTCATGTATCGCCTTTATGCCTACATACTAGTGTTGTCAATCGGTTGTAATTTCGTAATCGATCATCGGTTGGACCCAAGTAACCGATGATCGGTTACAATCGGTTACTCGGGGTGTTGAATGCCTGCGTGTGCATAACGTCGTGTTCATGTACGTGTGTGCATGTTGTGCTTGTTTAGCCCTGTTTACTGTTTGTTTTGCACTGTTTACTACTGTGTGTATAATACATGTATGTGAATAAAGGATAACTTGTATAGTAGCAATGATATCTCTGATTCTCATCTTTTTTTTTTTCCCGATGAAATCGATTATTGATTTTGATAACCAAGCGCTTGGTTCGAGCCACTGTTCAACCGATGATCGAGTATAATCGATGATCGTGACATCACTACTACATACTGCATGTGGTTGAAATAAAATAGACGATCTTGATGTAATAGTATTGTATGGACACTAAGTTAGAGTTTATTTGTCAGACATTAGCAGTAATAATTGCATTGCCCACGCAAGTAAGTAATGTCGAATTTCGAGCTGGGAAGACTTTTTACAGGAATAATGCTCTTTAAGCCACGTGCATTCATACGTTAGGCGTGTCCCGCGCCAAACATAAAAGAGGGCATTGTTGTAGTTGCAGTTGAGCTGCAATTATTAAAATTCAGTTGCAGTGAGTCAGTACCAGATTATATGCTTCAAAATTGTGTCACTCACTGATCGAACGCTGTGCGCATTAGAGACTCTTTTCAAAGACGGCGTAACAACGCAGTTAAGCTTACAGGTAATTAATGGCGATTATGTCCCATATACTCATATGGACTCATATACTCATGCTATATTCTTCTGTAAGGATGAAGAGAACCGGGACATGTTGCAAGGTCGTATCTGTATGCGAGACTCACAGGCTGTTCAGGTTAGGTGTGCGCCAGAATAACATGGTGAAAAGAGTGATGTATATTCATATTAAAACTATTGTGATGTTTGACAAAAACCTCAGCTAAAACATTGCAGGCTTTTCGACGTATACAGCTGGTGGAAATATAGCAACTCGGCCTCGATTCGAATCATTAGAAATTGAAAAAAAATACTGTGATAACAAAATACTGTATTCGGCTAGAATTAACGGCAAACTGCGATGTACGGAAGTTGTCTCGCTAAGCACGTGCTAACAGGCCCCTCAGGTAACTAGACATAACACCCATGTGTGACATCTAAGAGCAACCTGCGAAAGATTAAGAGTTTCCTTGCTGTCGGAGCCTTGGCTGGAGTAGGCGTGATTGCCCGTGTGTTGAGCACACACACATCGAGGCCCATTTCATGAGTCATGCATAAGATGGCCATTGAACCAGCGCAATAACACTGGTTGCAAAACAAACAGCGGTCAGTGGGATCGACCATGCGGGTCGGCAAGTAGCGGGTCGGTGTTTACAGGTAAGTAGTACAATAACAGATGTACGCACGCTATATGCTTATAGCTAGCTGCGATATCGCGGTTATTACATCCCGTGCGTGTTATAAGCCACGCTTTTCTATACGGTCTGATCGCGGCGCGCCAGTATTGCAGTAACGCACAATGTCCGCCCATCATCTTACATCTCACCTACTCAGGCGGCAGACAGCACGCGGATTACGCCAGGGCTTATTGCGCGAGATGTGCCGATCTGCTGTAATAAAGCGCGGCCTATAAGCGGCAGTATATAGGCATATAGCGGCCTCGGCTTCTAGCTGTGTGTCAATCCGGCAATTCTGGGGCGCGTTTCACAAAGCTCCGTTATAGTTCTCCGCTGAGTTGTCCGTTCGCTGATTAGCGAACGGAGGCATAACGGAGAACTTGGCGAACGGACAACTCCTGTTTCACGAACGCTCCGCTATGCCTCCGCTAAATAGCGGAGGAAAGCAGTCAGTCAGCTGGCAGATAACTACAAACATGTGTTGCAGTTGCTAGATTACGTTCTATCATATACATAAGCAACAGCGCTGTGACAGATCTCTGAGCTCAGGGACTCTCTCGGACCTCTGGACGTGCCTTCTGATCTCACTTAACGCTATGGCAGAGATTGGGTCGTGTGCCGTTGGCTTCTCTCGTCTCCTCTCTTTCTGGCCGTTTGCTCTCTCGCGTGCTATGTCTTGCCTATTTCGCTCTCTCTCACGCTCTGCTTCTCTCTCTGTTGCGACTCTCTCTCTTCTTTCTCTTTCTCGAAAACTCTAGACAGACAGCGGTTCCTGAAAGAAAAAACGTGCACGCCTCTCTCGTTGTGTCTCTCTCTCTCGTTCTCTCTCTCTCTTCTCCTCTTCTCTCCTCTTCCCGCTCTTTCTGTGGCATCTCGTCGCCTCGGTCTGTTATATGGATGTTGTGTGTGGGTTGCACTGCTTTTATATGCATCTTGGCGTGATAGTGTGTCGTCGGTTGCTTGGTGGGTGTGGCGTGTGTGGCGTGTGTGCCCGTGGGCGTGTGGCGCGTGTGCTGTGGGCGTGTGCGTGTTCTGTGCGTGGCGTGTGCGTGTGCGTGCGTGTCTCTCTCCTCTCTCGCTCTCTCTATCTGGGTGTGTGTGTGTTGTGTGGGTGTGTGTGCGGCGTGCGTGGCGTGCGTGCGTGGTGCGTGCCGTGCGTGCGTCGTGCGTCTTGGGTGCGTTCGTGCTCGCCGTGCAGTGTGCGCGTGGCGGTGTCTCGTTGCGTGTTGCTGGTGATTGTGTGTTTGGTGGGTGTGTGCTGTGTGAGTGAGGTGTGTGCGTGTGGTGTCGTGCGCGCACCCCCACAGTCAAATTCGGCTGTGTGATGTATGTGTGTGCTCTGCTACAGAGTGCGTGTGTGTGGAGTGTGTGTGTGGATGGAGTGTGCGGAGTGTGCACGCCCATGTACGTTCCACGCATGCACGCCAGAACCCCACGCAGCACCCCGTATACGGTCCGTCTCTACGCACGCCACGCCACCGCACGTTCAACCGCTACTCGTTCTATGTCTGCTCTACTTCTTCGCCCCTTTCCCCTTGTGCCGCCCACATCTCATTTATACCACACCAGCATACACTGCTGCACACATCATCACACGCACGCGACGTCCACGCGCACGCATGCACAACTACCACCCACTCCCCCGCACACAACCACACACATACCACCCTCATCCGCACCCTACACACTCAACTCCGACACACACCACATCACCCGCACACACTCTA
>NW_014577073.1:285639-306539 GCF_000485595.1 Priapulus caudatus
ATAACATGCATACGGCAACATGCACGATAAACAGCCAAGACTATTTTTATTACGTAAGCTCTTATTTCATGGTAGTTTAGTGCGAATTTTGCATTTTTATGGGTTTTATATATACCATAGAGCGCTCCGCTAAATTTAGCGGGACGTGCAGGAGCTGCCGCTCAAGTTGTCCGCTAAAGTGCGATAAAAAGCGAGCGACTTTAGCGAACGGAGGTTCGTGAAACGCGTCCTCCGCTATTTAGCGGACAACTCGGGAGTTATCGGAGGAGATAGCGGAGAATATAGCGAACGGAGCTTTGTGAAACGCGCCCCAGGTCCGATCATCCGCTTGCATCGCATCATCCTTCGTCGACCCTATCTACGTGATGGAAGCGATGGGATGCGAGGAGGACCGCGGCCGTATCTATTTCGTTAGCACCGGTAGCCACAGAGCTCACCGGCGTCCACAGCAGAGCCTTGTATAAACCGCCCATGCGGGATTAGAGCGGCTTACCTGCCGACGACTGTTTTCCGTGATAACAACGTGGAGCGCTGTAGCACTATACGCTCTCCCGCTTGCTCGCCGTGAATGCATTTCGCTAAGTCGTGTTGCTAAAACAGAGGTGAAACGTAATCTTTCGTTAGGCTCCACATCTGCCGAGGCAGGGTTAGCGCCACGAGGCCGGCCCAGATTGGCCGTTACGCCGATGACAGACACGGCGCAGCTTAGCGGGCAGTTCTTTCCCGGCCCCTGGTTGCTGTTTCCTCGCCACCACACACACTTGTGCACGCCTGCCTAGTATGGTATGTAAGCTAAACCTAGGGTCGAATGAACCGGCAAGGCGCGACCAGTTTTGGTTTCGCTCCTATATCCTGCCACGCGCACTGCCGCCCTCGTTTGTCACACAATGTTTCTGTTTCTGCATCGCTTTCACTTTCACTGGGAAGATTTCCATCGGTATAGCAGTCGGGAAAACGGTTGTGTAGCGAGTAAGTTCGCCGGCGCGTAAAGTTTAAGCGATTTTAGCGCGTTTGCATTTGAACGATGTTTTAGTGAGAGTGGCGGCTCAACCCGCCACACTAACGTTAGATGTCAGCTGTAGCAGATCGAGTAACAACTCCATTAGGTAGCCGTCGTGTGCGAAAATGTCTGACAGCGAAGGGCCGTCCGTGCCTGCGCGGACCGACCCGCAGTGCGCCGCTGTTTCATTAGTGCTGCGGCCATCTGCTAGCTTCTGGCTGAGATCTTCTCTTCGTTCTAAAGATATTGAATAACGGCTAAGACGTTATCTTCTCGCACATATAGCGCTATGATGAACATTCGATGGATTAATCAGTGCTATACAAACGTCCGAGCACACTGCTCCTCGTATACACGTGATGAGGAGGGATGGGATATCAGTTCTAAATCACGTTAAGGGGCTTGGGAAGTTTATAGAAACGGCAGCAGGGCACAGTGTAGGACAGCAGGAGTTTAAGTTTAAACACACGCCGAAGTGGGAGGCAATGTCAGATAGGGGTAAACTTCAGAATACCGGCAATAGCCCACCCCGGGCCACGCTTTGTTGTTGTGCTTATTATAGCAACCGTTAGCCGTTCAACTACATGCAGCAACTAAAAACAGAAAATAGTGAACGAAAACTAAGAAAGAAATTGTTTGTGAGCAGTGTTTATGCAAATGTTCTCTCAATCTGTTAGACTGCTAAGAGACGGGAGTGCTAGAAAAATATTGTTCTAAACTCCCAACTATTTCGTTCAGTTTAGCTTTGAATGGCGCAGTGTGTATACGCACGCACGCGCATACAGGCGCGTACACGGAGGCCCACAAGTGCTGGTCCCATGCTGCCTTCTAGAGCAAACATTTTCGGCGCTAACAGCAGGCGGGCAGCTCTCGCAAACAACCGCCAAGACGGCTGCCTCTTAACTCTGCGAACGTGACTGGTCGGAATTGAGGTGAGGTGTGCTGAGATATCGACTGTGGAAGATTAGCCGAGGCAGCGCTGGTGCAGAACCGCGCTTACGTGCCGGTGCGTTGACACGGCCCGCATGGAGCCGTGACTCCTTCATCCTCTTTCTTCCCCGGCGCACTGATAACATCAGCGTGTCTGAAAACGACGCAGCATTCTCCGGCGTGTATCTCTAAACGAACGAAAGAACGAAAAGAAAGAAGGAAATAAAGAAAGAAAGAAAGAAGCGTGTAAAGAACGAGACGAAACTCGCGTGTGTTACAGGCGTGTGTTACTGGGGGGGGGGGGTCTTCGCCCGTTGACGTTAGGAGCAGAATGTCAAAGCTGTTGTAACCGACTTAGTCGGTTTGCTATGTTATGGTTCTTCTTTTGCGGAATGTGAGCTTTTTGCTGTTAGCATAACTGCGTGGAGAGAAGGCAAGCGAACTCGCTCCCCGTGTTTAGACTGTGTACCCATAAACCAGCGAACTGTGTTGACACGAATTCACCGTGTCTTTGCGTTGGTCTCGCTATGGGTAGGCGTACTACTCACTTCAGTTACTATATGCTACTACCCTACTTCACCTTCATAGCACTAACTAGGTAAGTGCAGGGGATGTCTGTCTCACTAGGTCAGGCTCTTTCAGACAAGGTCGATAATGTTGACCACGCGACAATACTGACCTCTAGCTAACGCTGACCAAGGCTACATAATTTCTGATATCATGAGATGGTTCCATGCACACTCACAGTTCATATAGTGCATGTGCATAGAGTACTAGTACTAGTGTTTCCGGCAGCTGCCCGTGTCTGAACTGGAAGCGTCGACAGGAGAATTTAAAGAGACCCCCCCCCCAATTTAGAGGTAGATGGGTGGACAGGTGTCTGTCTATTCTCAGGATACCATCAGGAGTGAATAATAAAGATAATCTCTATTATAATATCTCTTAATTTAATTTTAATAATCTCTATTATTCACTCCTGTTAGCAGCAGGCATCCTGCCACCCATGCGCCGCCCCCGAGATGAGCATGAGTGTGCTGCTATTTTATCATCGCTATAGTAAACAGTAGGCCGGCGGGGAAGTTGCAACGCTGCATGACTCATTCATTGATTGCATGCGCTCCTGTCATGACGGCAACTACTCAGACATTCCAAAGAGGTACCGGATGCGATGTGATGTCGGCGATTGTGCGTTTGCTATATCATAGCAGATCAGCTACTTTACGTGGGTTCTGTCCCGCTACGCGTTTACAATAAGAGTATTAAGACCACAACAGCGCGCGCGTGCGTGCGTACGTGCGGGTGTGCGTACACGCATGCATCACGTATGTGTTCTTGCGATTGAGTCAATTTCTGCTTTTGCTTAGGCAATTCGATAGCGGATGAATGATTTGTAAAAGTATGAAATCCGTACAACAGTACTTGAGGGAGGCGCAAAGGTAAGCGTCAGAGGTCAGTATGCACTTCAGGCATCTATATGATAATATCCATAGCGGCGGTCACCTACACGTATAACAGCACGGCCGCACGCATGGCTGCGCGCTATTGAAATGTCTGTAGGAAATAGATATAAAACTAGTATCTGGAACTAGCATTGATGGATGGGGAGAGCTGACAGTACGTACAATTCACAGCGCCTGGGTGAATGCACTGAGCACCCGGCCGCGTATTATTGCAAGGAACATGTCGAAAAGTACCTTTTGCTCGTAATTTACTCGTATCGTGCGCACATGAGGTGCAGTTATGATGCGCATCTGTCTGCGGCGAACATTTCTTTGTCATCATATGCGACATTTATGCTGATGTCCACTGGACACTTGGACAGTCTGAGTAGCTTTATGAAGAGAAGATCGGCTCAGACGCTTAGGTGATTACAGGTGTAAAACTAAATTATCTTGAAATTATGCATCAGCGCTACTAGCTTTAGTGCCACAGGAAGTGGCTTTCTAGTGTGACCGTGCCCGCGTGCGCGAGCAAATCCAAGCTGTAGATGCGCAAGGCAAGGCCACGATCTCCTGATAGACATTTGTAATTCAAATTCATCGATGTTATGACCGATCGAAGCAGGTTTTACGTGCAATTGCATTGTGCGTTCTGGTGTTTTTCTCGAGTATGTGATCTGTGTCCCGCTTAGGTGTTTGCTTGAGTTGCAATTCTGTGGCTGTGTCGGAAAGTATGTGGCGTTGACGTCGTCTATATAATATAGTCTCTGACTATAATGCAGCTCATAGGGTCTATGTCCCCAGGGGTCTGCCGGAACGGTACCCTGGGTACCGGTCCGGTATACCGAACGTACCCTTGGTAACTATCTGATTATGGTTAGGTTAGGGTTAGGGTTAGGGTTAGGGTTAGGGAGTAGCGTGGCAACGACTCCTAGACTCCGTGTTAGTGGAAGTAGCGCGACGACCGCGGTCCGGCATATTAGATAGTACTAGGGTACGTTCCGGCAGTACCCTGGGGGACATAGACTCTCTCAGCATAACTGCACCGAGCCGGTATACAGTAGATACACTGGCATGTAGGCACACGAGCAACAGACTAGTTTATTTTCACTACTCAGTTTGTTCTGCTCGTGTTATGATTTTAATACCAATGATAATAGTGTTGGCGTAATAATAATATTGGCCTTGTTTTCGATTAGAACTGATCCCGTGAAATTTCACTTCTCGTGTTTTTCCGAAATTAATTTGATATTCGATCCACATCAAATTTGTTTATTTTTAGTTCTCACATTATTTCCCCGTTTCTCTATTTTAATACTAGTGATAATATTGTTGGCGTAGTAATAATAATGTCATCAATTTCTATTTGAATTAATCTTGTGAGATAGGAATCTTTTTGCTGAAAATTCAAAAGACATGGCATTCGTACGTTTAATTTATATATAAATTACCTCCGCCCAACGGAGTTGGAGGAGGTTATGTTTTCGCTCTCGTGTGCGTGTGTTCGCGCGATCGATATTAGCGCGTCAGCCAGCGAGCCAGCGAGCCAGCCAGCGCAGCGAGCCAGCGAGCAGCAGCAACGAGCGGCTGCTACGAGCGAGCGAGCACACTGGCGTATATCGTGGGTTATTCGTGTGTTCGTGAGTCGTATGGCGTATGGCGTATGTCGCTGGCGGAGGTATGCACTCTCCGTGAGTGCACTCTGTCTAGTTAGTTGTGCGAACAGTACGGTAGTAGGTGTACACTATAATGTTGCGGGGTGCGAAATTAACGGGAGTCCGGAGTCAAATACTCCTTGATTTACTGTCGGACTCCCTGATTTGACATATGCAGGAGTCCGTGTGACTCCCTGAAAATTCTGCCATACTAACTTGTTCGTTCCAGAGCACGGCCTCGCGGAATTACCGTATGTTTTCAGCTAATGTCCATAGAAAATTTGGCAGACGTGCAACCCCATGAATATTAAAAATAAGCACATGCGTTATTGTTAATATCTTTAATTTTGAACCACAGACTGCGGACTCCCTCATTTTGCTGCGGACTCCCTCTTTTTGAGGGTAGGGAGTCCGTTGGACTCCCGTTTTCAAAAGTTAATTTCTACCCCTGATGTTGTTAATACGGTGCATATACGGTATCCCACTTTCCAATGGCGATAAATATCTTAATCCCATCATTCTTTATCTGTCAGTCGTTTCCGATTTTTATGTGTTAATTTTTACCACCATCGCCACGAATCACATAAATTTTCGATTGAAGCGGATATTTGAGAAGCCTTTTGGCACACATTTTGACAGAACACTTCATCTAGAACGCATTACTGTCAACTTTATTAATCCACGCTGGAGACGGTTAATGAGGTTCTCGCTGCGTGAGTCGCCGCGTAATATTTGACCCAGTGAAGACTAATGCATCGTTTTTGCGTGGCGGGTGATCTAGGCTTGCTGCTGACACTGTTTGTGTTCGCCACCATCCGTTTATAGCGAGAGCTACGGGAGGCAAATACTTCGACAAGCCTCTGCGGTATTTAGCCTTCGCGTAATCGGGTTGGGAGGCTACTCAGGCTAGCAAGGATAAGTAAGAAGAGGCGAGCCCGTGATCAGCAGTGGCGCCCGTGAGTCATCGAGGCAGTGTGGCGTAATAATGAGTTTAAAAGACGAGACGTTTGCGTTGAAAGTTTAATAATTTACTTGCTTCGGGGGATGAGCGTGCCTCATGACGAGTTTAGAGAGGAGATCTCTCACAGGCTGCTCGCAAAATCTCCCCTTCGTTCCTTTCTCTTTGATCAAGCAGCGGCAATTTTTTTCCACTGGACCCTTATACGGAGAGTAATTATGGCCTAGAAATGCTTTGTGTCGGCGAATTTGGATCGGTGGGCTGTCTAGATCACTGATCTGTCAACAATGGTTTTTCGAATGCGAATATAAAAATGTTCAATTAACACATGGTACCTGTTTTGCGAATTAATTTCTAATTGCTCGTTAATACTTTGTAGCGTATACATTTTTTATTGTATTTCATTATGCCGTGTAGAGAGCAAAGTCGGAAATACTTTATACGTCCGTCTAGCGATAATCTGCACCAGCGCACAGGGAAAACGTTCACGATTGCTCTGCTGATGAGATAGTATCGCTGTCTGGTTTCATCAGTGCGTTGCCCTTATCCTCTTGTCTGCAGTGAGATGCTAGACATTTATCTGCATTGTCGCAAAATCGACCGGATCCGAGCCTCCGGGATTGGATCGCTTGTCGGCGGCGCGCGCGCTGAGCGGGGGCGTGCGTCCCCCGAAAGGCGCACGGCAGCAATACCAATATTGAAAATCGCAAGTATGACTAGTGCGCATAAACGCGCGCGCCAAGAGCGCTCAGCAATGAAATTACTTTGGGAAGAGAATGAGCCAAATTGGTTTCCCGATCAACATAAGAAGCGAAACGCAAACAGGCTACAGCAGCTGTTGAACAAACAGGACGCGGTAAGTCAGGAATGCGAAACGAAAGCTCGGGCGGCTATATAAGCTCATACGACGCGAATGCCGAGAAATCTGCACGCTGCGTTCACCGATGCAGCAGGAGAAACACTGCCCAGTGTTATGGCAGCCCTGACCACTCTGGTCAAGGCTTCACGGTAATATTTATTCGTGAGTTTAGCCCAGTGTCCGCTGACAAAGCGTACAATACTCTCGCCGTGGTAGATCCAGCCTTCGTATATATAACTTACAAGGCGCTCACATATGTACACATAGCGCTCTTGATTTTTCACGTAAGCTTCGACAGCAGACATTATCCATATTTCCCCCGATCCGCTCATATAATATTTTTTCACTCATCTTTCCCGCATGCATGCATAACTCTGCTCAGCTTTAATGCAGATATTTGAGCTGGTCGGGTGAAGCCAAATGAGGCAGGCAGCATAGCAACGAGGGCTCTCACACGGCGAAGAATCAATATTACAGTGGCCTTTCAAAGGCTGCTGGATTCTTTTTTTGGCAAACAGGTCGTGTTTGCTGTTTTCATGATGAACTTTGTTTGCACTGATTTCAAGTTTGTTCACTGGCCGCTTCCTCAATGCGAAATCCTGAATACACCAAGCCCATCATGTGACGCACACAATGAACAGCACAAAAGCAAACCCCCGTAACCTTATCTTACGGTCATGGTGGTGTTTTCCTTTTCTCGGCGTCACCCATTTCTTACGGTTATGGTGGTGTTTTCTTTTTCTCGGCGTCACCCATTTGACGTGTTCACATCATCAGTTCTGTCCAGTCCGGTTATACTTCAAGGTAAACAAACCCGCCGACGCTAGAAATGAGGAAGTTATTATTAAAAAAATAACCCGAGCGCTCGTCAGGCACACGTCACGGTAACGAACCTATCTGTCTTTCACCCAGCCTGTTATAGTTATGTCAGCACTGTGTGGCGTATTGCGAAACCCCCTTCATCATGGGAAACTCAGTACTTGACATACAGACATGATATTACACTAAGGACGCCTAATATCGTCCTAGCCGATGCTGTGCATGTTGTTTAAGCTATAGACTGGTGTATCCACCATCGCAAGAGTAGATAATAACACATATTATAACATGTGTTATTATCTACTCTTGATCATAGCAAAACGTGGAACGGAATCCGTAGGTGTCCGTAGGCCAACGTAGATATGGATGAAGATCTGCGAGCGATTACGCGCAATTATACACGTTTATTTACTTCAGTATTTTGCACTTGCATTTCTCTATTGACACACCCAGTTACGTCACTGGTGGTCAGCTATAGTCATCCGCAGCAGATCGACTTGTCATGCGACTGGGCCGACCATCTAAAGCTATTATAATACTCCCAGTCCGATTGACGATGCGTAGTTTGTATGTTTAGGATCTATTTAGGGTCGGCGTGCTTCTAGGCCCGCTATGCGCGCTGCTTGATTCAGGAGTGTCGTAATAGTGCGGCTTTCTATAACTACAGCGGGACACGGCTGTTTGCCGTGCCGTATGGCCCTATTAGCCCCCATGCACATCCTATAGGTCCCGTTGCCTTCAAGGGCAGTGTGCGATCTTCTGCATTTACTGGTTGGTGTCTGTCTATGTTAGCGTCTGCTAGAGTCCTGAGCTCTAAGTACTGAGGTCGTTCTTCATTAAAGCGTCTCTAGTTTCAACGTCTGCCTGTGTAAGTCGCGAATGAGGGGACGTCACTGTGCGCGAGGGTGGCGCCATCTCGTTGCGGTGGGTGGCGCCATCTCCATGCCGTGGGTGGCGCCATCACACTGGTGTGGGTGGCACCCTCTCACTGCCGTGGGTGGCGCCATCTCGTTGCCGTGGGTGGCACCCTATCCTCTCACGGTTATGGCATCCTCATATTGTTGGAGGGGTGGCGCAACCTCGGCGCACGAGGCGCCATCTCTATGCGTGAGGCGCATGAATGGGGGGTCCCGTTTCCGTGGTTTTATGGCCTAGCTTTCTACTGGCTCAATGCTAGTCGGCAGCAATAGTTTTTGCGAGGCACGAAAACTGTGTGAAGGTCTCTTTGTGCGTTTTTTGCGACTTTCCGTGCCGTGAGTCACGGCGGGTTGCATCTCTCGCAGTATCTTGCGCGTGCAGGAGCTGTATTTTCTTGTGGAAACGCGAGCAGGAGAACTATAGCGGCCACGGTTTGTATGTGCATACAATCAAGATACCATGTACTCGCGAGACCTTCGCTGCTCGGCGCATTAAAATGGTCGCGCGTGTCTCACTGAACACCTTTGTCTCCTGTTTAAACATCATCGGCATGCGCGAGGCGCACGGAGTCATGGTAACGCATACGCGCTGGCTTCGATTAGGGTGGTCCGTTTTCTTTGCACAGTCATATGTAGAGCGTAGCAAAACGATTCGTAATTGTCTCGCGCACGCATCTTTCCGGCAAATAGCATCTGACTATAGCCGCACTAATGCGCATCAGTGTAAGGCAGTGCTGTCATATAACGCATCCCCGCGCGTGTGCGTGTCTCTCTCTCTCTGACTAACCGACTCACGGCTCAATTTCCCGCAGCGTCACCTCTCTCGCTCGCCAGACAGACAGCTTTTTAAAACATGCGAGGCGTGTTTATCGATTGCGCGTCTCTTTTAGCTGTGCATACATCATTCGCGTTACAGCCCCGGAGTCACGGCTGCAGAGATTCCTTCTGGCACGTGCTGTGCGTGCGCCTCCCCCCTCCCGCGCGGGTCTCCTTCTCTCCTTGTCGGAGGGGTCGTATCGATGGCTGCTTTATCTCCGCATCATCGCGCTCATTATCGGCGTGTAATCTAGAAGTAACGTGTAAACTCTGTTTGTTCAGCCAACAGTGTTATTGTGAGAGAATATACGGAGCAGTCACTTTCTCCGATCGATTTTTAGCCGCTTGCGCCTCTGGTTACGCTAAGCACTTTCGTTTGCCCACTGCCGCAGATGGGGTCGTTGTATCAGGTACTACAGATATGTACCCGAGGTAGTTTTAGGTTGTTTAGTATTATTTTTATATTTTTATATCAGGTATGTTTAGGGTTAGGGTTAGGGTTAGGGTTAGAGTTAGGGTTAGGGTTAGGGTTAGTGTTAGGGTTATAGAGTACACGTCTGTAGTACAAGTTTGGTACACTTCTGTAGTACAAGTCTGGTACACTTTGTGTATACATATATGCACCTCGGGTACATATCTGTAGTACCTGATACGACAACGACCCCTTGAGCCCCACTGTCTGTCGCATTCTGTTTTATTACTGTCCGTTTGTGTGTGTGATTTTATGTAGGTCTGTCATTCTGTCTGTCGCGTTACTCCATCTTTCAATCAGTTAGTTAGTCTTTTAATCAGTTAGTTAGTTGGTCAGTCTATCTGTGTTAATTCTTCCTTTTTCCCTCCCTCTCGCGCTTGCTCTCGCTGTTTATCTCTTATCTCTATCTTGCCCCCATTAGCATCTATCTCTCTTACTCCTGCGTCATCCGGGGCTCGTTTTTCACCTCGCTTGTGCATGTTCTCTTATGTTGCTACACCCCTTCAGCATACGCAATCTCTGAGATTATTTACCCCTGATAATCTCACATTTTCTTGTGACCTATAACCGCTATACCATTTCTGTGCGGTTTTCATGTTTTACGTGTTTTTTATACAGCTGAATAGTTCTTCGGTGAAGATTTCTTTGTCTACGTAGCCTTGTTTTTTTCTCTCTGCAAAAATACAGTGTACCTCTATTACAATTTGCTCACACCTAGAGTTAGTTGGTAATTTGTTCTTAGGTCATTAGGTTGCAGCAGGTTTATACAGCGCGTGAGACTCGAATTGAGGAGAGTTTAATTGACTTTGGAGTGACATAAACGCGACAGATCGCCGTCGCTTCGGTTTAAAGCGGCACAATGCGCATCCAAACGCTCCAGTACTAGACTAGCAAATACTTCGTGGCATGCATAATCACACTACCTTATGACAAAATAAACTCTAGTTGCTCCCATTTCACTGCGCGTTTGCTTAAAACCCACAAGAAAGAAGTGCGAAAACTGGCGCCAACGCCGACTTGTTTGCCAAACAATTTAGCCTCGAAGTGTGAACAATTTAGGTTACGTCACATGTTTTTATCTTTGCTACACCCGTACCGCTGTACCGCAGCACCGCTGTACCGCAGCACCACTGCACGGTTGCTTGGGGAAACTGTCAACAACATCGGAGAATTTGAACAACATTGGAGGTATTTTCAAATACCCTTTATAAGACAACGCGCAGTGAAATGGGAGGAACTAGAGTTTATTTTGTCATAAGGTAGTTGTGATTATGCATGACACGAAGTATTTGCTAGTCTAGTACTGGAGAAATTAGCGTTTGGATGCGCATTGTGCGGCTTTAATTGGGAAACAAATACCTGCGTGCCACGTCGCAGAATCTGTACGCCGTTCCACTTTTGCTGATCGATGGGCGATATAACAGACACGTAAAAGTAACAGTAAGTATTTGTCACGGCACGACAAAGAGATGGGTTGTCGGAGAAATGCTGGCCTATATAGAGTGAGTTAGTGAACGGACAAGTGGCCTTAATTTTTGAGTGTCGAAATGGATCGTATTTTTAGAGTCGTATAAGTTTCACATACAAGAAGTGTTTGAATAGAATCTTTTACGGGCGCTGCTTGCAAGTAGTATAGCCGTGGCAGTGATGGATTGGAGAACTGACCCCCACACCGATGGGGATCGTGAAGTGAGATAGTTACGTTTATCCCCTAATAGCGACTGGACCGCAATGCAGGCAGCGGTGTGTGTTCGGTTTAGTCCGCTCAGTTTGAATACTTTCAGACGAACCCATGGGTCTGGTCCACCGTAAATGTAGCGAACGTGGCGTGTGTGCGTGCGTGCGTGCGTGCGAGCGTGCGTGCGTTCGTGCTTGTGTGTGTGCTTGCGCGGTGTGTGCGCGTGCGTGCATGTCTGTGGGCGTACGTGTGTTCGTGCTTGTGTGCCTGCTTGCGCGTGTGTGCGTGCGTGCGCGTGTGTGCGTGCGTGCGCGCGTGAGTCCGGGTGATATGGATGCTCGCTGGTGGTGGTAACCAGCGTTGCTAACGAGACAGACACCATTATGTAGGCGACTGTCTCCGGTCGAATGACTCATTGCTGTCCCCCCGCACTCTTATCATGAATACCAAATGCGTCTCTCTCTCCCGGCGCGCTCCCCGCGACTCTCTGATTTCATTGCTGGCGAATATCAGAAATCGGTATGCTTCCCAGAAATGTGATTGTAACCCGTGCGCATCAGCGAGCCCGCCGTATAAGAATTCACGGCACATGTGCTTCCCGCGTAGCGATAGCGGGGATTCTTGCAGGGTTTCTTTGTGCCGAAACTTCAAGCTATCAGACGATGTAGCCAATTTGGGCGCGGAAGGCGTGCTTCTGCGCGTATAGTGAGTGTTTGTGTGGACTCCATTGATGCGGCAGCTGCTGGGCTCGCCGGGGTGGCACGTAGCCTGTGGGCAGCCATACACTGCTAACCTACTGCGACTGTTTCCTCGGGCAAACGCGCTCGGAATTCCGAGAGCCGCGAGATTAGCGCAGCAGTAGCAGAGGCAGCGGTCTGTTGCGCTTAAATGGTGTGCATTGTGTCTAACCAGGTTATTGTCCGTCGATGTCCGAGGCACGAGAGAAAACCGCGCGCGCATTCTAGCATTCATTCTAGTATTCATTCTAGCAGCACCCGCCTGCGTTGGCTGCCACCTCCCCCCGCATGAAAAAGGAAAGGAATGGAGGAATTACACGAGGCTACATCCTATTCTGTCTACTACTGTGATTAGCATCTTCATGCTATTATGGTTTGCCTCCTGCTTTAACTTGCAGTACGTAGTTATGCGTGGGCATTTCTAATTCTGCGCGCGACAGGTGTTGGTATAGTTGCTAGCCTGAAATGTAAAAAGATCAGGACCTTAGGTGTAGAAGCAAAGATACTACCAAGTCTTTTCTTTGGTAGAAGGAAGAATAGGTGTAAGTGTAACCTGTACGTCTGATGGCCGGATTACGTGTTGTGCCAGATTTAAAGATTAAAGATTCGTAAGATTTAAAGTTGTGGAATTCATCAGGCTCGTGCTCTGGTGTAGAATGTTGAACCCTAGCGGGGCAGTGCTGACACAGCTCTGAGATGTGTAAACCCTGAAAGGTATGAGTTCCTCAGGGCACCAACCCTTATCACATTTTTCGTCTCGCACTAGTTTTAGATCTGCTATATATCGAACTGGAAGCAGACTACGAGTGGAAGCAGCAGCAGCAGCGGCGGTGGCGGCGGCGGTGGCGGCAGCAGTAGCAGCAGCACGAGCTACCGTTTTTGCTGTGATGATTTCACATCTGTGAACGATGATGGTGGTGTAGTATGGTATACATACGTACGTGCATCCCTCTAGGAGTAAATAATCACAAATCTTTGATTATTTACTCCTGATCCCTCCTATGTCACAAGTGTTCCCTCTCTACTTTGCGCACGGGCAATTCAGCTAACAGCTGAGTCACAATAATGACGCGCCCTGCTAGACATGTCCATGGCCAGAGGGGGGATGTTTGCGATAGGGGGGAGGTATACCATGGGCATTGCGGTGTCAACGGCGCGCTCTCCGCCTGGCGAGGCAAGCCGCTTTGGTAGCGACCGCGAACCGCAGTGTTACTCATCCGTCTGGCTTCACGCATCACGAGGGAGCATTCGATTCGTGCTGCAGGCTAGCTATGAGTAAGAGGAAGCCTAGCTGCTGCGATCGTTGCTACGTACGCCCCAGAGTCTCAATGACCAGCGGGAAATACACCGCCGTCGCCGTTGCGATTGACAGGCGCCAACCACATCCGTGTGTGCGTGCCTGCGTGTGTGCGTGCGTGCGTGCGTGCGTGCGTGCGTGCGTGCGTGCGTGCGTGCGTGCGTGCGTGCGGAGCGTGCGTGCGTGCGTGCGTGCGTGCGTGCGTGCGTGCGTGCGTGCGTGCGTGCGTGCGTGCGTGCGTGCGTGCCGGGTCTTCGATAGTTGACGCCTTTTCGCTCCCGAGCATGATGCTTGTGACTTGAATAATTATGAGTTTTTTTCGAGTTGTTTCCTAGTGGCGAAGCGTGCCTGCGAAATGTCACATTGGTTCTTGAATGACGTCATTGATGTGATAGATGTCAACATCCGTTGTGTCAACGAAATTAATTAAATTAATTGTTTTTATAAAGTCGGCTGGCCATACGTACAGCTGCTACTGTTCGACGAATATATATATATTGGCAAGAGTACATACACTGGACTTCTTCTAGTGTATACAATAGAATGTGACCCCATGCGCCCTCCACCGGCAGCATCACACTTTAACAATGTTAGAAGCATTCCTCATATTCTTGATAGTGCTGAGACAGTTGCTTGTGCGTTGGCCTAGACTAAACCCATAGGGACATATCATAGACTTACCACTATAGGCTTCATTCAAGGCAGAGCTGTAGGCTGCACTACAGGACAGCACTCGAGTGGGTTGGGAGCGTTATTAGAGACGCGACTGTACGTAGGCTGCCTAAACTAGCAGTGTTTCATCCTCCGGTCGCAATCGAATTATTTCGTTACTGAAGACGGTCGGTAATTGTGTGTGCTGTACAGTATTGGGGCCAACATCGGGTCCCAGTGTGTATGAGGACAGCAGTAATAATGTCGTTGCTCATCGGGGTTCCGTTAGCGGTTAGGGGGAGAAGAGGAATTCGTGTCTAAGCTGTCTTATAGTTTCTCTATGATTAGTCTTCATCACGATCAGGTATCTGCTCGGAGGGTTTTCTGTCTGTGAGCGCATTCGTGAATGATACATTGTGCGTTCATCGCTTGTTAAGGTGTCAACGCGGTTAAGAAAAGTAGAGCAGGTTGGGTTATCCTATCGCTGCTGCGCGACAGCCTCACATTCCACTAAAAGGAAAATCGATTGCTTCAAGACAAAACGAACAAAGGAATCGGAGTCATCTTTTACGAGCGATGTTGCCGACTCGCGTTACAAATTAAAGAAGGATGAGATGAAAGTTATCCGCCATTTGGAGTTTCGATTAGGTGTGACACGTAGTGAAGATGTAAGTGACCAGCTGGCCACATCAGCTAAAAAACCACAGATGGTGTCGGTATATATAAATTAAAGATGTATGGGCAATTGTTCAATATCCAGTGCAACACCCTTTCGAGATGTAATTCGATTTTGCTAATCATATTTATCTAGCCTATAGTTGCGGAACTCTAGGTAATATGGTAATATGATTGAGTGTATATAAGTGTCTAACGTCTATATGAGAAGTATACACGATTAAACATTCGACCTTCTCGACATCCACACATGTAATTCACGTCCTGAATCCTGTTGTCATATAGATACTAACGGATAGGCGGGTACATATAATCTGTCACGTACATTCCCCTCAGCGTCTATTTAGAACGGGAAATCCTGACCGCGAAGAGGAAACGTTCGCGGGCGACATGCGTCGCATCTTTAACGCGCAGTCAGTCTGGTTAGGCCTGCTGCCGGTTGTCATGTTCAATCTGAGCGCGTGCAGCATGAGAGAGAGAGAGAGAGCGCGATCCGCTGTTTCATAGGCCAGATTTATAAGCCCCCAATATCAACAGCAGAGAGCAGATGATCATGATTTATTTAGCAAGCGCGGTGATCACGTACTGTACGCGAGCGCAGGGCTGACATATGGCGGGTTACACGTGTGGTGGAACAGTAGCTCACAAACCCTGGGTTGCATCACTAGAAGCCCGCCGGTCATGAGGGACTGACGGAGAATAGGTGTGCGTGTGTGCACCTGCACAGTCGTACCCTCCTTGGCAGACAGCCTGGCGACGTCGAGTGGTATACAACGCCTTCAAACAGTCGCCGTGTCTGAGAGAGCTTAGTTTATTGGAAGCGGTTATTAAATGTCTGCACGAACCCGGGATTCAGGGTGTGGGTTTGAGAGAGCGAAGGCGAGAAAGAGTGAGGGAGGGAGAGCGACCGAGCGAGAGGAGGAGAAAGAGAGATAGAGCGAGGGAGGGAATAGAAAGTTAGAATGAGAGTGAGAGAGAGAGAGAGAGAGAGAGAGAGAGAGAGAGAGAGAGAGAGAGAGAGAGAGAAAGCGAGAGGGGAGAGAGAGAGAGAGAGACAGACAGACATATAATTATTGCGCACGAGAGAGACAGAGACAGGTATAGGCAGCGTGTGGCCTTGCAATGCGAGTTACGTGCCCCAGGTGAGAGAAAAACAGAAGCGCGAGAGTCTTATTTATGTTGCGGAGAGGTATAGCTGTGTTGACGCCGTTGACGTATCTTATTTCACGCACTTATTCCCGTCTAACACATTTAGCTGGTTTACCCTATAGCCATAGCATTCCTCTCCAAGGTTACCCATGTACATCACACTCCACCCACAGTTATACAGATATCCCCCTCACCACGTTGGACAGAAACGTAACGTAAAGAGCACGTACGCTTTGTAACTGAAAAGGATCGAGTTTATGTTCTTTTGGTAATGTCCCCTCGCAGGTTACACAGGCACACGGTGAATTCCAACCTAACACAGCAACGTAACATCTAGCTCTAGAACTATTAGCCCTTCGCTCTGCCACAGGCGCTTGTGTCAGAGCGAAGGGCTATAGTTCTAGAGCAATGTTATATCATGGTAACATGCCACCTCGGCCACCCGCACGCGAGACAGCCCTAGCTGCTTCTGCTGCTGCTGCTGGTGCGCATATTGACTTCTTGATGGATGTGACTTCTGCTTATTGGAGCGAGGTTGTGTGCGCTTACTCTCGCCGTGAGCTGCGGCTGCTCCTCTCCTGCTAATATGCACTGCTGAAAGGAGGGTCTAGCAACGGGGGAGGGGAAGGGGAAGCTAGCTTGCGGGTCGTTAGCGCTGGCCAACGTGTGGCGATGCTCCGTCGCAAAGATGAACGAGGAATGTCAAGCGAGTCGCATTTGATTGCGTCGTTTTTCATATTGGAAGCCTTGATTTGTTTCCGTGAGCCGATTGCTTTGCGCTAGAAGTCGTAGTGGCGTGCGTGTAAGAGACGATGCATTCGGATTTGCAACGGAGATGAGTAATTCGGCAGTGATCTCGTTGCAATGCGATATTTGAACGCGGGTGATCACGTAACCGTAATAAGACGGAAATGACCTGCGTGTGATAACACGTCGTGTTACAGCGTAGCGTTGTATTGCGTGGATAGGGATGGCGCGAGTGCACTTGCCTTCATATTAGTTTTCGTTCCAGGTGCTGTTTCGTTACTCGCTGACCTGTGTAAATATACTAAATGTAGAATATTGTTATTAAAATAATAAACACGGTATCGCCTGCTCGCGTCGAATAAGCGGGGGCTATTTGGTGTTTTTGGGCAAAGTGAGCCAAACAGTTATTTGGATACAGCCGGGTCTAGCTGTAGACTCAGACCAGCTGGCACCACCAGGAGCAACCCTAACGTGCTACTGGAACCTGACTCCTACGCGTTATTAATACGCTAAGAGTTATAATTAACGAAGCGATGGCTGATCGGCAATAGACTATGTAATCTGGGTTATAGCCATCTCATCGAAATAAATTAATGGATATGCGCACATGTATCCGCAGTAACGTGCAGAAAATCTGCGTCTTTATCTTCGAACGCAATCTTATTACGTAGACTTTGAGTCCGTTATCGGTTGCCATCGGAGAGAGTATCATAAAACTGTCGACTTGCGATGTAACTCGCCAACTATTTAGCGCGAGTCTTGAAGTTGTGCTCGTTAGTTAGCAGCAGACGACTATGGCATGGATGAGCAGCAGCAGAAGCAACAACAACAACAGCAGCAGCAGCAGCAGCAGCAGCAGCAGCAGCAGCAGCAGCAGCAACAGCAGCAGCAGCAACAACAGCAGCCTCACGCACACGTTATTCCCTCATGAGTCATGCCGCGTTTCTGCCCACGCTTCGTGTCAAAACAATTTTTCAGTGAATAATTAAATAGCTGCTATTGTTTTCCCGTTAGATCGCAGCAATGAAACACGAGGATTATTAATAGTACCCGAGGGAAGGAGGTCGATGTGCGAATCTCACTCGACATGATTTACTGTATATATGCTAATTGCTGAGGATGTTTTTGTCTTTGCTGTCACGAGCTTATAATATATAATTACACGCTAATGTTGGTAATTCTCATTTAAAATTCAAGAATACACTAATGGGCGCATTGTGTAATATGTCGCATTCGGATTCATTTATTATTTTTAGTTCTAATGAGATGATAATTCAATTTCTGCACTCGAAACTGAAGCAGCAAATTTATGCCACTCGGACTGTCCCAGTGTCGGATTGTATTGTAATAAAATTACGTTCATCGGCGACATGCGATGAACTTCATTGCATGTTCAAGGATTCTGATCAGTGTGCCCGTAACGTAGGGTGGTCCAGCATTAACAATGTATTACTCGCTATGGGGGGTTATGTATAGTGATTGTGGGCAAGGTTAGAGTTGGAAATGGGATCGTGGTCAAACCGTCGGGTCGTGGCGCATGTGGTCAGTGATGTTCTATTCATAGGCGGCCAGAGAGCGTGTATTGCTCAGTGGCTGATTGCTGGCTATCTGAGATGTGCGCGCGTGCCCTGCGTGCGGGCGAGCAGGCGTGCAGGGGCCGCCTAGTGCTCACCTGCCCCCGGGTTTACCCGGCGGAGTTGTGAAAACAAACACTTGCTTCGTAGCGCAGCGGTGTGTCTGGCGGCCACCGCAGCGTCTTCGCACTCCATCACAGCCAAGCTACGTGTATATTGCGCGCGAAGCAGCGATGCTAAAACGCGTTGTGTGCGTGTGTGCGTGAAAGTCACCGCGCAGCATCCCCTCGCCGTTATCGCTCCGATATGCTTTTCGAGCGCAGTGGGTAGCATCGCGCGTGCGTGCGTGTTCGTGCGTGCGTGCGTGCGTGTTCGTGCGTGCGTGCGTCTGGTGTGCGCGTGCGTGCACCGACATTCTCTCGCGCATGGTTTTCTCGTAGCTGCGGCTGTGTGGAGGAGAGCGTTGCGTGGTGATGCCAGGCTAGAGGGAAGTGTGACTGATGGCGTGCTGTATACGTACGCGCCTGGGTGAGGACAAAATGAGAGGGGTACTTGCTTTGCCAGCGCACTTGCCAGGGTACTTGCCAGCAGCACACTTGCCAATGTACTTATCAGGTTACCTGCCAGTAG
This sequence comes from Priapulus caudatus, assembly GCF_000485595.1. NCBI lineage: Eukaryota > Metazoa > Priapulida > Priapulimorpha > Priapulimorphida > Priapulidae > Priapulus > Priapulus caudatus. The sequence continues at coordinate 304,643 of NW_014577073.1, forward strand.
TGCGCTTGCCAGAGTGGCCTTACATTTCATCACGTCCCCCATCCACCATGTGCTTGCGTGAAGTGAGTTTCTGTATTGACGCCTTTTATTTCTCACGTGCTTGAATTTGCACCTGATGAATGTTGATGGTGGTGGTGGAGGTGGTGGGTGCGGCGGCGGCGGCGGCGGTGGTCGTGCTGGTGTGTGTGTGTGGTGTGTGCATGTCTGTGTGTGTGCTTGCGTTATGTAGTTAGCGCTATAGTGTATGAAAAGGTGTAAAGAACACGAAATTATTTAACATTGGGCGTAAAATCTTGATGACAATAGCATTGGCTGCATTGTCGTAGCTGCGTGTGTGCGCGAGTGTAGGGTAGGCAGGTGAATTCGAATCGAGAAAAGTTATAGTGGTGCCCATGCCACATGTGACTTTATTATCGTACTGTTCTCATTTCGGAATACAGGTGACTGCTCTAAAATCTTTTATATTTTACTTACACTTTTATTGGCTGTATTGTTGACCTGGCATAGCTTAAAAAAAATGTAGGGAACAAATGCATCAATAATGCAATAATAGTATAAACGCGATTGTAAAACATGATGAATGGTCTGTAATAAGTCTATGTGCATATTTTATAGACGTTGAAGTAATGCAACAGGCCATGTGGCCCCCAATCATTATTTGCACTCTGCTGGTCGCCAGATACTATGTGGCTGTTTGTCTTAGACCTCGAACCGTTCTGAGATGATCACAGTCAGTACACGACATTTGACTACTACTACTACTACTACTAGTAATAATAATAAGTGCTGTATATCGTGGACACAGGTTGTTTTACGTTTTTTGATGTCCGATCGATATTTTGATCTTATTGGTTTCGACGTGGATGTGCCCGATTTCATAATTATTTAGATTGAGTCAATATTCATGTAAAATTACTAATTGTAAATTACTTTTTCATGAGCTTCAGTTTTGCGATGATGTGCGAATGTGCGACATGCATTCATGAATGTGGTGCAGAAGTGATGTGCAGAAAAATGACATATCGTATATTAGGGCAAAAGGTGAATGTTCGGGGTGAAGAAATTGTTTCACCTAAATATAGCTGTAAATTGCATTACGTATTTCTTGCTAAGATTTTCATCAGAGCGTGTTTGCTGGGGCATGCAGAGCTCAAGTTGGCTGTGAAATTTTATAAGAGGTCATCTATAGATAGATAGCACCTGAGCACTGGGTGGGGTTCACGCTGTGTGGTGTTAAGAGGTATGTAAAGGGCACATGCTTCTGAGCAGGTGTACATATGTCAGCTGTGCATGCGTCTGTGTGTCAGGCGTCCGGACGTATATCCGCGGGTCGGGCGGACATGCGTGCATCAAGCAGGGGACTCTCTGAGAATCCAGGTGCGGACACGCCCACGCACGCACGCACGCACGCACGCACGCACGCACGCACGCACGCACGCACACATGGCAATGAGTTCCGATGTTTATGGTTGTTTTTTGTTGCTTGCAGGATGTGCTGGAACAGACGATAGTCATGCAGCTGCCCAGCGTCGTCGCCGTCTGCAAGAACCCAGATTCAGGTATTACATACAGATCACATATTCAGAGACTTTATTAGTAGATAAAAACGAAAGCCATACATGCTATACACTCGTCCAGGTTTCGAAATTTGGCGGTAAATTGTGCTAATTGCAACTATTATCTTCGAAAATGGCGACCTCAACAAACATCCTTTCACTTGCAACTTTAACGACTGGACTTTTTCACTGTGAATCCACGATTTTATGCTTCTCAAACCGGCATGGGCGTTGTAGACGAATCCTGTTAACAAAAGAGTTTGTTTTCGTACTCCTTGCTAATATTTTGTACATCTCCTGGTTGATTTAGCTGCACATTTATCACCTAACCTAAAATGTTC
>NW_014577073.1:307509-328627 GCF_000485595.1 Priapulus caudatus
GACCGCCCCCACCGCCCCCCCCTGGCTACGCGCCTGTATACAGGACAAACTGCCGACCTGCTAGTGCTAGTAAATAACCAATAGGTGCTTTCAGTCTACACGCGGACAGTTATTGTTGGCTGCTCTCCCTCAAATGCTATACTCAGTAGAGCACCCCATAATTTAAATTCTAGCTGAGCGCATCTTATTGTTCACATGTGTCTCCAAGGGGTTGTGTCAGGATCAGCTTCTCTATATTCCCCTGTTATTAGTTGAGCTGCGACTTTTCGGATGAAAAATCCCACCTGTGTATTGCACACGAGTGTTCTCAGGGGGCTTGGCAGTGGTAAAAAAAAGTTAAGCAGAAATTACACTGAGTCATAATTCCTTGCAAATGATTTCCGTTTGCCATCGTCCTTCCGCGTGTGGGACGTGCGTGCGCGCGTGTCTGAGCCGGTTGTATGTATGGTCTGCTCACAGATCTCACATCATTGGTTCCGGCTGTACTGAGAGATAATTGCGATGGAGGATAGGAGATCTGCTCAAATAGCCTGCGACTTAATACCACACCTGTAAATCACTTCCTACCTGTCCGAAATATGCCGGCGCCGCACGCGAGGGGCGTATACGCACGCAGTTAAGTGAAAGCTGTGCAGGAAAAATCGCGTACAGTATTTCATTGATGTGAGGTTTTTACTTTCTGATTAGCTATGAATTTTGAATTGCAATTTAATGAGTTTGGAGGTAGCTAGAGTTTTTGTGTGTAACCACGCATTATAAAATATGCATAACACAGCATCTAAGGTGGCTATTATCTCTAGAGTAAAGATCCAGTTTCTGTATAGTGCCTGTTGGGCTGCTGTTAACAAGTGTTCTTTGAGTAATAAAAATATAATAAACGTCTGCAATATAATTAGGTGCTGGCTTGTGCAGCAATTTGTACATTATAACCAAACTATTAATTTTACAGGATGGGTAATCTTTATGTAGTTATAATCAGGTGATGTAGAGACTGTATGAAAAGGTGAAGCTATGAGAAAAGAGCTGAAGTTGTTTTCAGATGCTTCTTTCTATCGCAGGGCATTCCTTTCAGCTACAACAGTTTTTGATCTTTGTAGACGGGAATTGTCGCGGCTATCAAGCAAAGCATTATGTAAAATTGAATAGTTGCATCAGCACATGTATATTGAAGGCTGTTACGTGATTCGTCTTTTGAATTAATCACGCGATGGTTGGAAGTACGTGCAGTGTGCGCCTGCATTTCCTAAATTAATTACAGTTATTTATTTTCTATCGCTCGTAGACTGCTATCGGGTAATTGGCTGCTGCATGTTCACTGAGCAGCGCACGAGAGCAGTGGAGTGAGGCAGCGATTGCTTAGCTGTACTAAAGCATGTTGTTCGTTAGCTCTACCCGTGTAGCCCCTTATCTCCCTCTACAAGGAGTCCCTGTAACGACAGCGAAAGGGGCTACACTGGTAGAGCTTTACGTTTGTCTACCTAGTATTGGGCGACACTTGTGAGAGTAGTGGAGCGAGGCTGTGATTTCTTGCAAAGTATGCCACCTGCCTGCTAATTGACGCGCGGCAGCAGCAGGGCCATGGTTTCTCTTGAGTGGCTTCACTGAATCCCTCTCGTTGGTTCTCTAGTGGCCGGAGTCAAGGAGCTGGAGCGGCTGCTGCTGCTGGTGCTCGGCTGCGCCGTGCAGTGCGACAAGAAGGAGGACATGATCGACAACATCCAGAACCTCGACCTGTCCATACAGCACGCGATGGTCTCTTTCATCCAGCAGGTGAGGCGGTGGAAGGGGGAAGGAAGAGAGGGAGAGGGAAAGAGATGGTCCCCTACAACCTGCAGGTTAGGCGATGTAAGGGGGAAGGAAGAGAGGGAGAGGGAAAGAGATGGTCTCCTACATCCAGCCGGTGAGGCGGTGTAAGGGGAAGGAAGAGAGGGAGAGGGAAAGAGATGGTCTCCTACATCCTGCAGGTGAGGCGATGTACGGGGGAAGGAAGAGAGGGAGAGGGAAAGAGATGGTCTCCTACATCCTGCAGGTGAGGCGGTGTAAGGGGAAGGAAGAGAGGGAGAGGGAAAGAGATGGTCTCCTACATCCAGCAGGTGAGGCGGTGTAAGGGGAAGGAAGAGAGGGAGAGGGAAAGAGATGGTCGTGGGAGTGGCGAGGTCTGTTCCTAGCTGCTGGGGCTAGTTACTGGGGAAATAGGGAGATGAAGTGTGCGTGCAGTACAGATGGTAAGTCACACAAGAGCGGGTGGTTAAAACGGGGGTGGTGAAGAGGAGGTGAGTGCGAGCAGAGAAGGAAACGAAATTCGGGGTTATAGGCCTGATAAGCCAAGTATGTCAACATGTTAGAGATATAAGGATATATAGGAGGATATAGAATGATAGCAAAGAGAGGAATGGGTTGACTGAGATACAAAGTACAGGTAATGAGAGATCTAGACGTGATGCGGCCATGATGCCGAGGCGCGCCGAGGATTGACACTTTGTGTCTTCCAATCACAGCCTATACGCCGCACCAGAGTTTTATATTTTAAATATGGGGAGCCATTGGACCACCATATCGCTGATCTCAGGAACTAGGGCATTCTGCTAGGCTAAAACGGTTTCCTACGATAGAGTTTGGCACACATACGAAAATAACACGCTGTTTAGCGCACTGCGCTACGTCCTTCTGTTGCATTTTCGCATTTCCGTAATCAGAATAAGCCCCGCCTTCTTCGTTGATGGGCATGAATGGGGCGTCAATGACGTGACCCATTACTGCGTGTAGGTGTTTGGCGAGACTGTTTGCTTTTCGTAAATAATAAAAGGCCCGGCCGATGCATTTCGCACCGAAGTGGAAAAATTAGGCATTTTTACCCGCTTTCGGAAGTGAACGAGTGCGTCAATCATTGAACATTGCAATTTTTCTTAAAATTAAATAATTCCGAAAATCCCTAACCACGCTACTCGATTGTTTTAGCCAATGAACGTAGCTGTGTTTGACGTCTATGTGTGTGACGTCTTGCCCGCACGCTTTATGCTTGGCTTAGCGGGCCTCGAAATGGATATTGGAGGCACGCACCCTTGCAACACGCGTGTTTGTTTACATATAGCTTTGTGACATTAGGATGGGCGGTGTCGGGAGTTCCGCGATGATAACCTCGTAAGTTCTCAGAACTTCTTAAGGTGCATTGAACATTTTACCAATTTAGTGGTGTCAGTTAGTCACGAATATGTCACAGTAAGTACTAACCATATATGTTTGACATACGTTCACCTATTTTACACACAGGCGGCGGTTGATCATTGTGAAAAATTGTGTGAAGATTTATTTTTATTGAGACGTTCCATTAGTGCCTGTGTTTCATCAGTCTTGTACGTCAATGCACGTGCGTCAAGAGCCATAAACTCAACACAATTTCATCTCTGTTATTGTTTACGCCTGAATGCGTGATTGATCAGGGAGGGGGTGCATGTAAGAGGGAGACATTTTCTTTGGGGTTCCGAAAAACACAATTCCACTTAACAATTTCATGGGCCATTTCAATTGGAAGCTCTGCATAGTGGACCCCCAACAAGCCCTTTGACTGACTAGACAAGAAATGCAAAAGTCTGTATATTGCTCTTATTTAGCCGCCGATAGTTCTTATTTAGAACAAAGTCTTCATTGTTATCTTCTAAAACTACAGACCATCCGCTGACCGCTGTGGAGACGTGCGCCGGGCCTCGAATTTGGCGCACGTCTCCACTGCGGACAGCGCTTCATACTTGAACATCCCCGCGGTCGCGTGCGCATATCCCGCGGAACTGCGCGTCTCATCCGCGCGCAGCGCTCAGGATCAACAGCAAAGCTGTGCCACGCAATCTTGTATCATGTCTCTCTGGATATATGGAGAGTTAATATACGAAAAAGAGTAAGCATTTTCTCGCGGTATGCATAATTTACCACTGACAGGCAATGCATGTTGCATTATATTGTCGTGACATTTAATTTATGCTTTGATTAGCTATCTAAATTGCCGTTCAGAATAGCAGTTTGAATTACGCCGATGCTTTGTCAATCAGGGAATTGGCACAGATACAATACCAGTCGCTGTTGGTAGTTATAAACGGTGTAAACATTGGCACGTAGTTGCATATATATGTACAGCCGGTTATCCGCCTCAGGCTGTCAGATCACACTGTTGACACTTCATTTCTCAATCACGTCACGATGCTCGCAAGCAAATAAAACCTGTGCCCACTTTCATAAATCAAGGCAAAGTCGATTTCCTTCATGAACATGCACACAGTAATTTAACTGGTCGTTTTACAAAACGCCGTGCGTGGGAAATCGCCAGTAGGCATGGCATTTGGATGTGAACGTCTTGAGAAATTAAGAAATGCGCGTGCACAGATGTTAAACTGTTGCAGTTGACATCGTGACGTCATGCACTTTAATCGCCCATTTGCCTAATTTGTCTATTAAAAGTTATTAAATGTCCAAACTTCCTTGTTCTGAAAGATGATTTCAGAACCAGTCTGCAATTATGGGTTTACTTTAGTTTTGGTGGGATGTATGGTTCATTACATTCACAGTGGAAATGAGAAATTCACAATATATTCCCAGAACATGTGTATGTGTACTTGTTTATTACATGACAGTAAAGTGCTATGTTCTGATGAGTTTTTTTTATGGTTGCAATTATACGGTGGCCGAGTTAAACGTTTGACTTCATAGATATATAGATACAAAACGATTATAAGCAATATCTTTGACGGTTACTTTTCAATGTCGTCTATTATTGTTTTGGGATTCCACCCATGCGTATTAAAATAAAAAATTCGTAATTATTGTGGGGGAACAACGTTCGCTCGCAAACCATCATGTCATCATGTCCATCTCTTCTCACCGGCCGTGTCCACCCCTCACAGGTGACGGACAACACAGAGAACTTGCTCACGCAGGAGTGGCAGGAGCTGGGAGAGTTCCCACAGGACCAACAGGAGCTCATGTACAAGTCACTGTACGGCCTGTGTCGGCGACTAGTGCGAGAGCGGGACGACTTTCAGCAGGTAAACGCCCTCACCGGCTGTTCGCAGCATTAGCTGCAGGGACAGCAACCCTGCTGCTGCTACCACCGTCAGCTTTGCTGGCCTCATCGCTCACTGTGTTGTTGCTAACAGCTTTGCTAACAGCTGCATCGTCGCCCGTCCATGTGTCGTACGGAGCGTGTGATAGAATGCTGTCCTTCCCCTTCCAGCGCTTTACTGCATTCAGTTTTTGGCCGATAGTGGTATACCCTCCGTTTAGTGCTGATGACGTTTCAGCACCACTTGTGTCTGTGTGTGAGTTCGTGTCTGTGTGGCGTACACGAACTCGGGACCACACACGGTTTATGCCACGTGTGTCTAATCTTGTTTTATCGCCCGCGTGTGTATTTGATACCCATCGAGTCAGCAGTTTCATTCAGTCACTTGGTAGTTGGGAGTTGGCCAAGGGAAATGGCTAGTGCGTGGGAAAAACTTTTCAATTTATGCAAAGTACCCGTGATTACCGTATATATTGGTCCTAGGTCGGTAAAGCTAGACAAGTATATACCTATTTTATTCGCGCCAAATTGCCGCCGCATCATCTTTTAGAACGTCTTACCCATAATACTTTTACTTTTACCCATAATACATTACACATACAACAATAATTGACCAGAGCTGCGAGTCGAGTCATTCGAAGGCAAACGTAGGTCAATTGCAGCGAATAATTTTTGTGTCCGCAGCAAATTCTCGAGCTGACTCTGTGCGCGGAGAAGCTAATGACGCCCCCGATCCACCCCGGCAGCAAGGAGGACTCGCACCACCTCGCCGTCGAGCTCGCCGACAGCAAGGCGAAGCAGCGCCGACTGCGGCAGGAGCTGTAAGTTGTTACAGTCCGCTGAAAAAACTCACGGAAAAAACTGGGAAAAACTTAAATTTGCTGAAAAACTGCACGACCACCTTGCACGACCACGGCGGTGCCGTGCAGAACGTGGATGCGGCGGTAGGCTTTCGGCCGATTAGTTCGGTCCCGTACCGGGAAACTTGTTTGTTAGCAGAGCCGCCGTGGCAACATCGGGTGGGCGTGCGTGCGCTTGTGTGTCGGACATGCGCGGACACGTTACTAAACGTGCTTTGACGGCTGTTTTCGCTAACCATCTTTCTGTCAAAACAGGTCCACTGTGAACAAAAGTCGTGCATTGTGTCTCGTTTATTTTGTTGTTCTTTTAGCAAAATGGCGAAAAGCCCCCGGGCTGAAAATTCTCTGTGACATCCAGGAATTTTTGCTCCTTTCCGAAAACGTTTTCTTGCCCTCCTACCTAATAAAGACCTACAGTGTGTGCTATCTATTGTATGCTGGTTGTTGTACTAGATACTACTAACACACATTACTCAATAGTATGGTTGTATGGGAGAATATCGGATACCGCTTTGGACATATCTCTTATTAGTACTGTAGTTTGATGATTTGTATAGAATTTACATATTTATAGATATTTATAGGAACTTTGCAATATTTGAAATGCTTTTTTTTATAGAGAGGAGAAAATTGAATTGTGCTCAGAATTACAGGAGGAACTGGATCTTTCAAAAGCACTCTCTACGAAATTAAAACAAGAGGTGAGTGTTCACCAAGTTTTATCAGGTCCATAGCAACAAATAACAGAGACATGCAATGTTTACATTTTGCTCATATATGTATGTTTGAGGTTAGGTTAGTTTAAGCAACAGCAGCATATGTTGTGAGTGCAGGCTGGTTACATAGATAATACCACAAATTTGTGGAATTGTTTGTATTTATATCGAACATTAGTGAATGAAACATTGAGACAATACTACAACAAGACGATGGTACAGACAATAACAGTACACAATTCAATTAAATTTTGTCTCCCACTTTTGCAATTTAAATAGTAGAGATTTCACTCTTCGGGCAGTAGCGTATTGATTTCTCTGTTTTATTGACATGTGTGCAGTGTGGTGAGTCAGTCTGCTTGCTAGTAGGTGCAATCAGTACAGGAAATTACTTCGTCATATTAGCGTGTAGGTAGAATTGAATGGCGCCTCCAGGGACGAGCCGGTTTTAAATTATACTGGGCTTGTTTGCTATCAATATTGATTTTTATGCTGAGGGATAATAAAAAGGATCCCAGTGAATTGATTGGGTATGCCTAAAACGATCTTTTGTTGGTACTATATATTTTACGCAGTTATTAACATTTATATAATAATGTAATAACGTTTGTATTTCTACATTTTGCCTACATAGTATTACAAACTTATCTATAATTATACATTTATGTGGGTTCATATGCAGAAGGTTTTTAATGTGTAGTCTTTGTGTGTGTTTTTTAAATAGAATTTGGAGTTAATCCAGGACGCGCGATCAGCACGAGCCTACAGAGATGAATTGGACGTTGTGCGGGAGAAGGTGGAATTTTCTGGCACTCTATTAGCTAAAGCTATTTGTGAAATAAAGCCCATACATTAACCATTGATATGGCTCATATGTTGGCATTATGTTTCTTTGTATTATCCTTACTAACTGTAGAAACTTGATTAATCGACACACTTTTAACGTAGGTACATATTATGCATTTGTATATCATAACTAATGTGGTCGCGAACTAATATCATCTCGCTCTTAACTGTCTGGAATTAATATGAATTGCGATTGTTCATTCCATTAGTGGAGAATGCGATTATGATTGCTATTAATACCTGCAGGCGAGCAAGGTAGAGAAGCTGGAAGCAGAGCTGCTCAGGTTCAAGGATAAACTCAATGAGATGGAATTCTTCAAAGCGAGATTCGAGGTATGCTTAAATTACAGGGCGTCGCCACACCGCTAATCACTCCGGCATGCTCGAACCTGATTGCACTTTTTTTATACGTTATCCTATATCAATAGAAAGGTGGCATGTTCACAAAGGTCACATGTTCCCTCGCATCTGGCGCCACCCAATCGCATTGAGTTGGTCTCGCATCATCGCGTGTTCTCACGTCGTCACGTGTTCTCGCGTACGTCACGTTGTCTCGCCTGCGTCACGTGTTCTCGCTTCGTTGCTACGTGTTTTCGCATCATCATGTGTTCTCACGTAGTGATGTGTTCTCGCGTCATCACGTGTTTTCGCATCATCATGTGTTCTCGCGTCGTCACGTGTTCTCGCGTCATCATGTGTTCTTGCGTCGTCGCGTGTTCTCGCGTCGTCGCGTGTTCTCGCGTCGTCGCGTGTTCTCGCGTCGCCGTGTGTTCTCGCATAGTGACAACCGCTCTCCGTGTTTCCATCGCGTGCAGGAGGTGAGGGAGGACAACCACATTCTGCTGGAGACGAAGCACATGCTGGAGGACCAGCTGAGCGCGAGCCACAAGCGCGTCGAGACGATCATCGACCTTGAGAACGACCTCATGAAGTGCAAGGCGCAGATCAGCGAACTCGAGGAGGTAGGTGGCGCCGCCGAGTGACTGCTGCGAGCGAGCAACGTTAGTGTGTACAGTTTGCCGAGTTGTGTGTAGTGATGATCGAAGTCAGGATGTCACAAATGGTAATCTGCTGACCCAGTGCATTGACATCACTACTGACCTCTGTGCGCTAACTCCATCCACTGGCATAGTCACTGACCTCCACACATTGACATCACCACTGACATCATCAATGACCCCTACGTACTGACATCACCACTGACCTCATCAATGACCCCTACGTACTGACATCACCACTGACCTCATCAATGACCCCTATGTACCGACATCACCACTGACCTCATCAATGACCCTACGTACCGACATCACCACTGACCTCATCACTGACCCCCACGTACTGACCATCACTGGTGCTAATGCTGCATGTATTATGGCTGCAGGAGCGTGAGGCGACAAGGATCGGCTGGAGCGGCTGACGCGCAGAACATACAGCTTCACTTCGACAAGACAAACTCGATCAACGAGTCGGCGAACTCGGAAGCTGACTGGACGACGCTCGGCGCATCTCTGCAGGTACGTGAGAGGCCGTAAGCATGCGGTATCTCTGCTGGTACGTGAGAGTAGGAGCACGCCACATCTCTGGCAGGTATCTAAGGGGCGGTCACACGCCGGCATCTCTGTAAGTAAGAGGGAGGGCATGCACACCTCACTTCTCTGGAGGTGTGAGAGAGGTGTACATGCTACTCATTCCAGTAGGTCTGCGGAGCGTCTATGCAGCAGCTTTATCGTGGCCTCCTGCACGAAACTCTTCTTAGATCGTTGCATGCATCTTTTGAACTTGACTTTGTGCGACTGCTAATAAGATGTCTAGAGCTTGTGAGTGTGTGCAGTGTAGATCTGAGAGTAGCAGATAGATTTAGCTGGTTTTACTCGATGATGTAATCTAGTAGTTGTTTTGGTTAGCTGCAGTATTCATTCTTAACTTGGTGTTGTTATCGTTAGCGTAATGTTTGCATTTTTTCTCTCGGCTTGTTTGTTCGTAGCTGAGTGTCAAGGAATGCCTTCATATGAAGGTAAAATCTAATATAGATGAGGCCTGGGATAGAGATGTAGTTAAGAGTATTGGTTGGCTTACACATCAGAGGCAGCATGATTTAGCTATCTGTCGGAGATTTCAAGCATGCTGTAAATCTGTTTTTCCGTGTGCAGCGGGTCGCGCGTCCACGCAACCGTTAACGTGCCACGCGATTTAATCACACGCCTTTTCCTGCATGTTGTTTCCTGTAGCGAATGCTAGTTTCTGCGCGGAGATGGAATTCTTCCTGGACCGTGAAACAATTCAGTAATTTCCTCGCTTCAATTTGCTGCTCGTTGGAAAGTCGCGCGTGCGACCGACCACCCACACCTCGCATGTCACAACCGTCTTTACTCGAATGCAATTCTTGTCTATTTCGTTCTTTTATAAACACTCCTTATTTGTGTCGTCAATTATTCGTTCGCATTTCTCGTTCGGTGATTCTTTGGTTTCTCGTGTTTTTTTGAATGTCATTCTCTTTTAATCGTTTATACTGTTAGGTAGCTCGCAGCCACAACTTTAACGAGCTGAGGCGCGGTTGCCAGCAACAAAATTAGTCTTAATGTTAGCCTTAAATTTTCAATTTTACAAATTCTTCTCGTAGACCATTGACAGAAACATGGCCGAAGTACGAATTTCTCACTTCAACTAGTGGATAGCGGTGCAGTCTACAAGAAAAAGTGATGTTAAGACTAATTTTGTTTTTGATTAATTTCGTTGACCCCGGTACTTGCGGAGTGTGGGTCTCATCTCACACACTCTCTCAGCAAGTTTGCCAGCCGACGGCATCCACCGCTGCGTGTCGTAATCGCTTTTGTTACTCCGCCAGCGAACTCCCTCTCGGAGGCAGCTCGGAGTCGGCGAGGGCGCCATCTTGCGGCTGCAGCTGGAAAACAAGAGGCTGCAGCAGGCACTGAGGACGCCCAGACAGGCGCCGCCGTCGAGACGAAGCCCCGCGCGCTCGAGCTGTGGACAGCGAGAACAAACGGCTCAGCGAGAAGCTTGAGAAGCTGCAGGTGCGCGGCGGCAGTCTATGTCTCATAGTACAGTCTATCGCTCTGGACGGTGGCGCTATGCGTCCACGCGCAGGCGTGCGGTGCTCTGGAATATTCCGCTACTTCTCTTGGCTTATCCAAGAATTAGCTGTCGCAATGGAGGCAATGTATAGTGGCAGTGTGTGTTCAGGTAAGTCCTGTAGAAGTTTTGAGAAGTGACTATAAAAACTTTGTTTTGCGGTGTTTGTAATAATGTATGTGAATAGAGGGAGTGTAGCAGATGTAGCAGATGTGCTTCCGAGAGACACTTCACTGATCATGTTATCGTCAGATCCACGCGGGAATTCTTTAACAGATTGCCAGTTTTGGCAGCGTCGCATTGGGGAATGCAACTGCAATCATATCAATATCAAAATCAATCATATATGCTCCAAGTTTCGAGGGCACTTGCTTCGGTCCATGATGAACGCAAGGGGAAACAGTCTCCTAATAAACACAGACAGCAAACATATACTCCTCGGTAAATTATTGAAAGCGGCGCGTCGAATCTCGACGCACGCCCACGGCAAACTAAGCGGCTACCATTCTAAAACTGAAGGCTACCTTCCTAACACTAAAGGCTACCGTTCTAAAACTAAGCAGCTACAATTCTAAAACTGAAGGCTACCTTCCTAACACTAAAGGCTACCGTTCTAAAACTAAGCGGCTACTGTTCTAAAACTAAAGGCTACCTTCCTAACACTAAAGACTACTGTTCTAAAACTAAGCGGCTACCGTTCTAAAACTAAAGGCTACCGTTCTAAAACCAAGCGGCTACCGTTCTAAAACCAAGCGGCTAAGAACTACCGTTCTTTGATTGACTTTCTTTTTCTGACTTTTTGCTTGACTTTCTCTTTTCTCTTCGTTTCTCGCAGGAGACGGTGAGCGAGGGCACGCGGGCGCAGCTGGCGCTGGAGCAGCAGACGCAGGAGGTCGGCAAGCAGCACGACGAGGCGACGCGAGCGCTCGCGACGGCGCGTGAGAGCATGCAGCGGCAGCGCGAGGAGCACGAGCGCGAGTGCGCGCGCCTCACGCACACCGTCGACGCGCTGCGCACGCGCAACAAGCAGAACGCCGACACGCGGCTCGCCGACGTCGAGCGCGAGAACAAGAGGCTGCACGAGGGCGCCGCGGAGCTGTCGGCGCGCGCGTCCCACGCCGAGTACGAGTGCGAGCTGCTGGAGCGTCGCTGCGGCGACGCGGCCGACGCGCTCGCCCGCGGCCGCGGCGTTCGAGTTTGAGGCCGCGAGTGGCGAGCGCTGGGGAAGGAGGGCGCCGCCGGTCGGGAGGCCGCCGAGAAGTGCGAGCGGGAGCCGGGCCGCCACCCGAGGTGATCAACCGCAAGCCTGCGCGAAGGTGGTGGGCGAACCGCTTGCGCGCGGGGGTGGACGCGCACCGACGCCCTGGCAGCGGGCGAGGCGGCGCAGCGGCGACAGCGGGGGCCGCGAGCCGCGAGCGAGCGGTGGTCGGGTCGCGCGGCTGAGGCGCGGCGGTGCGGCCCGCGGATGGCGGCCGGCCTGCGCGCGGGCGGGCAGAGGACGCGCGGGCAACTCGCCGCCGGCCGACAGCGAGCGTCTGCGCGCGGAGTCTGACGCTCGCTGCGAGCCGGCAGAGGCGCGAGCGCGCGCCGAGACCGCGGCTCGTCGACGCCGGACGCTGCTGCTGTGCGTCTCCAGAGGGCGGCTGGACGCGCGTCGCGGCCGGCGAGGACGCGCGCACCGAGGCCGGGGAGCTGCGACGAGAAACAAGCAGCTGCTGAAGCTGAGTCGAGTCGCTGAAGGCCGCAGACGCCGGCGGCTGGAGGAGGTGCGCGCGACAACCAGCGCTGCGAGGAGGAGAGCGCGCGGCTGGACAGCGCGAGAGCAAGTCCGCACGAGAAGGAGATGCGCGCGCCTGCGACCACGGCTCGAGCGAAGGGACAGCGACGATCGCGATCTGCCAACGTGCAGATTCGTCGAGATGCAGCGCGAGATGAAGCGGCTCGGACGCGAGCTGCAGAGCGCAGCAACGGACGCGGTGACGCCGCGCGACGGCGAGCTCAGAGAAGAGAACGGAGACAACGCTGCAGCAGCTCGCTTCGACAAAGAAGACGCGATGGGCTGCACTGCGAGAGCGTAGGTGGCGGCTGGCGACCGTGTAAGCGCGATCGTAGGTGGCGCTGGCGGCCCGCGAAGCTCTCGATACGATCGCAGGCATCTTATCGACCTGCGTATAGGGTTAGGTTTCGTTAGTGGGTGGTGGGGGGTCTACTTCCATGTTTATTATAGGTTCTTTCATTTGTGCCAGATACCAAGCGTCTTTATCAGTATTTGTAGCAATTTTTGTGTGCTAAAAAGTGTTACTTAGTATATTATGGAATGCCATCGAGTATTCACTTAACCATTGCGTAAAAATATTGGAAAAAGCTGTTGAATACTGTTAGTTGTTATAATAAATTAGGCTATGTGATTGCTACGTTTACTATGATACCTACAGCAAAAACTGATAGATTTCAACCTGCAAAATATTTGACGTTTAGTACACAACTTGCAGTACTTGCTAACTGTACGTTGTCTTACATTTGATCTGTCTGGTTTTGGTGCAATGAAAGCGTGTGAAGTCACACGTGAACTCACCGGCTTAGCTCTCTCTGCAAGGATCTTGGTAAATGAGAAGAATAAAGGCACAGCAGGTGCAGTAAGCGAGTTGGAGCAGCTAACGACGAGGCTAGCCAAGATCGGACCGATCGGCCAGAAACTAGTCGCCTCCGAACAGCACGCAGATGAAAAGTAAGTGCAGAGCTGTTGACATACACTACGAGACAATTTTCATTTAGTGCGATATTATACTGTCGTTTCATTCCATTTTTAAAAAATTATTACGCGAGCAAAATCTGTTACTGTGCGGTCTACTCATGCAACCCTGTTTCACTTGGCCAACATTTGTTCATTATAACATTGATGTTTAATGTTAATTTTTTTCGTAGATCGTTATAACAGATGTTCTACAACGCACAACAGAGCATGAAAAATGCAGCCAAATGCGCAAAAGACCGACGCTTTTATAAAACAAATTCAGCTGTAATGAGTAGTTAATATCGTATCATAAAATGTTAAAGTCCGTTATTCATGTCCATGAAACGTAAAATACGATAAGCGTGTTCTGTTAGCCGGTACAAGCTTGGAATCGACTGAATGGAAGGCACCATGAAAAAGAGCTTAGAAGCTTAAAGGCGAGCGAGAAGTGCGCCGCATTTGGAAGAGTCGGCTGGAGGAGTCAATCATTGCAGGAACCAGTAACTGAGCAGAGGAGGTTCAGGGAATCAGGTTGCAAAATATGAAGGCCATGCATGCAGAAATTGAGGAGGCAGAAGAAAGCTGATAACTCTACGGGCCGGTAAGGCACTTGCATCTAATCAATACTGTATTGTGGTGATGGCAATATCTGTATGCTTGACTTGGCACATGGGGTGCCATTTTCACTCAACTGTCATTCCATCCCCACCATTTTGAATGTGGCCTAGTTACTATTACCTCTCTCTCTCTCTCTCTCTCTCTTCTCCTGGTCACTCCTGTCTGCACTAACATGCATGTTCGTCTGCACTCTTCTTTTGCACGTGGAGCGAGTTCTGTGCTGGTTTCAGGTATGCGAGAGCGAGGACAGCAACAAAGACATCAGCCAGCCTAACGGGAGAGATTCCTGGCAGCTCTAAGGATCACCTCATGCCTGTCGCAGAGAACCGCTGAGTTGCCATTTTCTGGTCATCGTGTTAGATCATTTCCCCTGACATCTGATGAGTATCTATGTACTCATGTATTTATCATTATTCCATCTATCCATCCATTCCATCCATCCATTTAACTCATATCATTCCATTACCCCATTCATTCATACCATCCATCTCATTCTAATCCGATATATTATATATTATATTAAGTAATATAATATTTGAATCATGACTTATAAAATAATATTTGTACGGTTTATGTTGGTGTGAGTAATGAGGTGCCATACCACAGCAGTGAAACGCCAGCAGACTCTTTCATTTTTAATCTTTTTTGCCTTTTCTTTTCCGAAAAAAAGTAGCAAGGTGATGCCATGATATAGTAATATCCTTCACTGTGTAGCCATCTTTCGGCTATTGCTTTCTCGGATACATCTGTTTACGTGCGGCACGGCATTGGCAGAATGCCACTTTACTGAGGAGAAGAAGAACCTGTGCCTTTAGAACTGACGAGCGTGTGAAGAGCAGTGCGAAACTATCAACGATCAAGACTAACAACCTGCCAGAGACTAGAACTCGCAGTCTACAGTCTAATTCTGCTAAGCGGCTTTTTAAAACCAGGTAGACATCTACATTGAGAAAGTTACCGCGATAGAGCCTCAACTGGCTTGCTCTCTTTGTCTTGTTATCCATGTTGTCTACCAGCTGGAAAGAATTCTCTGAATATTATAGTACTGCTGAATGTTCAAGGGAATGAGAGCAGACACTCTCTTATTAGTTCGCGACCTCGAAGTTATCAAACAGGAGACCTTCGTTAGCTTCCTCTCTCGTCATTTACTTATTTTAATCTATTTATCATGCATTCTTTACATTTAATTTTCTTTTTCTTTACATCATTTCCTTATATAGAATTTTTGACATTTTCCTATAGTGACTATTATGCAGGTTTAAGTGCACTAGCGTTAGTTGAAGACCTAGCCTGCCCTTCCCCCCACGCAGGCAGCACACTCTTCTAATTATTCCCCACCTATAATTATAAACGGGAGACCTTGGTTAGCTTCCCTACCATGTCTCATGTTACTCATCTTCTCATCCTGTTCCCTACAATCTCCAAACAAGACAGAAGGCTCGTGTTAGTTTTTCCGTCTGCAATTTACACATACATCCTCAGCCACTGCCTGGTGCAGGTCGCATTCCTAACATTGTTCCACCCCGAACTACGAGTAATACTCGTTCGATCAATCAAAAATGCCACGTGTCGGCGCGAAACAACGAGTATATCTCGTGGTAACATTGTCAGTACTCTTACGGCGCTAAAATATTGATTATCGCCGTGTAATTAATCAAATATTACTCAATAGATGGCGACTGCCTGCCAAATATAAAAATTAAGTAGGCCCCAGTTCTATACTAACCGTAGTCCTTAGGAATTTTATTATTTGGACTTATGTTAGCCTTAAATTCATACCCAAGATAAGCATGTAGAAGACCGCGAGTAAATCACCACATATTGAGCGCACCGGTTAGAACAAGCCGCGCATGTAAAAATTCCAGCAATAGATACTGTAAATTCCTTTTTTTCGTGGGTACCAATTTCTCATGAATATTCGTGGGCTATCAATCGCCACGAACATTACGTTCGCCAACGAAAATATGATGTAGCAGATGTCAAGTGCCGGTTCTACGATTTCAATCCACGAATTTTAAGAAATCACGAACATGTTTTTGTTATCGAAACTCACGAAAATGTGAGATCCACGAAAATAAGCTGGACTTTACAGTACATTATAACAAGGCAGCATGAAGACGCGTTACCAAGCCTCCATCGAACGTGTGCCTTCCGGCAGGTGCGAGAGCACAGACACTGCACTCCACCATCGCCGCGCTCGACCACAGCCAAGTGCCGACTCCGCTCTGTGGCGGCGGGCCCCGTCGGCCAAGCGCGACGAGGAGCAAGGAAGCGGCAGCTGGCGCGACGCGCCAAGAGAGCACCGAGGCCGGTGGCGCGCGCGTCCCTGCCTCGCCGACCACGAGACACTGCAGCGGCTGCACGAGCCAGCTGAGCGGCGAGTACGCGGCTCTGCAGGGGCTGTACGCGACCAGCAAGGCTGCCGCCACAAGCAAGAGTCTGAAGTCCGACCACCGCGAGCTGAACGATTCTTCACGATGAGGCTGGTCAGGGTGAGCATCGGGCCCCTTAACGTGATTACGCTGCGGGGGAGCCCGTGCGTTTGATAGCGGCCTTACTGTTTTCCTAGAAGCGATTTTGCTATTAGTTCTGCAGATCGGTCGGCTGCCACTTCATGTGAACGAGCACCGCTATTGATACGATAACTAAAGCCTTGCCTTCTCGAGCGTTGAATTCATCGAAACCAACAAACACAACAGTAACCTGCGATTAACACGGGGCACACCCATGCACATGCCCGGTCTTTGTGTGGGGGTACCGGTGTCATCTCAAAATGTTGCGCATCGTTCGGCCAGGCCAATTGTAAATCGTATACACCAGCTGCAAGACATCTTGCTGCGCAATGCCTAGGCATCTGCAGGCATCTTGTCATTCCTTGCCAAGCAGTTTTGGAGTGTCAACACAAGTCCGCTGGCAATATACACATCAATATCTCAATTATCTTGCCTGGCATCGCTATACTAGCTGACTTAATATGCTGCACACATCTCATATCCCTGTAGGCATGTATACACATCTCACAATCCTGCTAGATATCTGGCAGATGTCTCATACTCCGTGTTAAGGACCTCATATTGGTAGGCGACGTGCAAGCGTTTCGTAATCTACTGTAGGAATTGGCAGGCAGAGTGTAGTGGAATTTCGTATAAGACTTGAAGCTTGGTGTGGAACATCATTGCCTAATGCAACTCACTGAGTACATAACTGTGTCCTTTAGAGTACTAGCTAATAATCTAAAAATCGGCATTGACACTATGGCCTCATTACCATGCCATAATGTTTCGTTAGGGGAACTCCTGGAAACCGGTCACGTGAGACACTTAGCTTGGTTAATTCAAGAATGTACCGAAACCAAACGTCTAGCTTTGGAGCGGGGGGAGAGGGGCAAAAAGCAATGCTGCGCATTTGTAGTTCTTGGCAGTTGAATCTGGGACTGTTTTCCATTGTCCAAGTAATTAATGTCTATACTGGTCTGCCGGTGGCAACTACACCCGTCACTAGTTTATCTGGCTAATCCTGTCCAATTATTATTCACTGTTTGCGCACTTGCAATCAATGTATCTTTACAAAAAATATGCACTGGGCCAATTCCTCCGTAAATGTCTATTTCCAGTCCACCCATTGGTTTTGTACAGGTCATAGAAAATATATTCCGCCGTTGAACATTGCACGGTAGATCGTAGTGCAAGTGCTGGCTGCGGGTTAACTGTGCTTGCTTTGCGACTGGTGATGGGTGCGCGGCTGACTACTAATGGCGTGTCTGTTGCGCTTGCTGGCGTGGCAGGACGAAGGATGAGCGTCGTAGCGAGATGAAGGGACCATCTCCTGTCATCGGACGCGGGAATCTCGTCAATGTCCATGAGCCAACCTGCCATCTGGGACTATAGCACTTCTGAAGAGCACGCAAACACGGCTCCCACGCATAGCTATGACAAGCTAAGGGGCGACTACCACAGCCTGCAGGTACACGGCATGCCACCTGGTGCCACTGATGGACTTCCTGCCTGCGGATCATGTTCTCTTGTTGATGGTCTCGACATTAGTGGTTTGGCATGCAGGACGCTACAGCAGCCAGCAACTTTACGAGTCATTAATACGTCGGTCTTACGAAAATGCGAAATAAAATGTAGAGATCGAAGGCTAGCAGTACATGCAAGCCATTAGTGTCCTACCCATACTGTATTGTTTGCAGGTTTATTTGTATCGTGAATACCTGACAGCAGTTCTCTTGACCGCATCAGTCCGACTACAAAACTCTGAAGGTCTGAGAACAGATGCCACTTGAAGCTGACCGCTTACACAGCAAGAGCTGCAGGGAGACATGGCTGAATGCAGGGATCGATGCCAACTCTCTCGATCATCGAGCTTGCCAAAGTCTGCGAACCCCAGCTGGGCGAGTACTCAACTCATGCACGCACGCACGCACGCACGCACTGCGACGCATGCCTCAGCATGCCATCATCTGCGTGCGCACGTACTACATTGCAAGCAAGCAAAGTCTTGTTAGTCTGTGAACTACTGTGAGTGACACACGCACCGACTACATCCTGCTTAGTGAAGTTTTGCCACTGGGCTACAAGGTGACAACGTACATGCTTATCACACACACAGCAATATGCACCTTACGCACGCACAGCACGCACACAATCACTTGAACACTAACTCTACGACATACTCGCATGCAATGTATTGCCAAAATGCTAGAAGCCGTAACACATACAAGCTCATCACAAGTGTGGACGCGATGTGCCACACAAACACAATCACACACACACTCTATACTATTTTTCAAATATGCTAATAACTGCTGCAACTGTCACACATACGGTAGTGGGGTGCATAATAGCTGTGGTCGTGATAGAAAAACATATTGCCACGCAGCAGCAAGAGTCTGATCTTGATCCGCTGTAAAGTAGCATCAACAAACTTTAACGGCGCGTTATAGCTAGTCGGCCAGTACACAGTAACTCTACAATATTGATTGCACGGTGCGCAGGCTTTGACTTAAATTAATGTACGTAGGAAAGTAACGTGGTCACAGTACAACGCTGATAAAAGATGCCATGCGATGTGCCATTGCGAAATTCTGGAAAAGACACGGGAAAATAACGGCTAAGAGCATGAGTTAAGTAGATGGGCTGCCTCACTAGGTGCGGACTCTACCTGTGACACACGTATCTCACTAAGCTGTGACAAGCTACAGCCTGTGACACACTAAGCCTGCGACAAGCTAACCTCGTGAACACTAAGCTGGGCCGAGCAAGGCTTAAACGCTGTGACACACTAAGCTGGTGACAAGCTACAACCGCTGTGACACACTAAGCTGTGACAAGCTCACTGTGACACACTAAGCGTGGCAACAAGCTAACCTGTGACACACTAGCTGTGACAGAGCTAACCTGTGAAACACTAAGCTGTGACAAACTAACCTGTGACACACTAAGCTGTGACAAGCCGTAAGACCTGTGACACATCTAAGCACAGCGTGGTTTGTCTCTGTTGGCCAGATGCTGCCAGCGAGCATGGTCCACGCTAGGAGGAGAGAACAGAGTACGCTGATGAACCACATCTCTGGCATTGGCTCCACGCAGACAGGGACCTGCTATTTTCACGACGTCGAGAGCAAGCAGGACCAGTTCTTACGAGGAACAGCGCGCGCATTCTCGTACTAAACGCGGGTGACGCTGCGGATGTTAGAGTAGTTTACAGCTCACGAGTCAGGGCTGCATTCGCGTATGCAGGGGCCCGGCAAGTCTCATCGTCGAATAAACACCAATCTTTCTTTACTGTTACTGTCCTTAAAAGCGTCAACGTGTTTTTTTTATAGGATTAAGGACATGGTAAGAGGTTACTAGTTTTCACATGCGCAGTGTATCAGAGAGGTCAGTCTGTTGAGCAAAAAGTTCACGTTACGGCTAATGTTAAGAGGTAATCTTGTTGCTCACAATGGACACCCAGCCATCCTGCGTGTACGTCATACTGGGGCATGATTCAGGATGTAGCGGTGGTTGTGGCAATGGGGGCAGCGCCCCTGGAGTTATGCCGCAAAAATAATATCATAGACCCGCTAATACTGTATTACCGCTAAAGTAAATGCCTAATGAATAATAGATGCAATTTTTCTGTCTAATCTAACATCTATTGTTTATCTTATTTTCGAGAACACAATGCCTGGCTATTAGCGGTTTAATTGGTTCATTTACGTTCCCTCCTCTTGGGAATTTATTTAGGGTTTATGGGCTTTTTTGCAGCGGGAGAGTGTTGGAGCAGCTAAGCCTAGTATGCACCTACAGTTTTAACAAGTTGCATAGCATACAGCTGTCAATCAAAGTCTGGCGAATGCTCAATGGTCGCTACTGCCATACCGCCAAAGAGGGCTTTTGTATTCAACCAGAGACCATGAAGCTGAATACGCTAAAGAGGCAGAAGGAAGAAGCTGGAAGAGAAGATTATAGGATCAGTACCAAGAAGAATGGTCATATGATGCGCTCAGCGATCGCCTAAAAAGTGACGTCAGATTATACAAGCAGATCAGATCAGATATAATACAATTATTCTTCTTTATATTTATTTAAGTAGTGTTATATAAAAGTGTTAAATGCGGATTTACGTTTATTTAGCTGGATCAGAAAGCCATGTTGCTTGCCTAAATATTATTAATTAGGTACCTTGAAAGACAGATTGTTGGAGGAGACTGTATGGATGCGATGATGGACAGACAGGACAGACATTCAGAGGGGATGAATAGAGTAGAGGTAATGGCCCATGAAAATGTATGGATCAATCGGTAATACTGGGTGCTAAGTAGGTTTTTGTTTTTCATGGATACAACAAGAAGTTTGGAGGAAATTGTGAGGAAGGCTAGAGGCCTTCATGTCCAGGGTATGTCCGAATCTTTAACTTACTTTGTCTCAATCTAACTTTACAATGTACAATTTATGCTCAGTACAGTATTTAGTCAGGTCTTAAAGAAACTGCATTAAGATGAACTACTACACGCAAACAACTGTGCGCGTCTGTCGCGCATCAATGCACACGTCAGTCCATGTCCTTGTAATTAATAAATGGTGTACAAAAAGATATAATTGGCGTACGCAGGTACATATACGTGTGTCTAACGAGTGTACTGTACTGTTGTTACATACTCAATGGCTGCTTTCGTCAATTAGAATGCTGTCAACGCGACCGGTGAACAGTTCCTGGG
>NW_014577073.1:328652-361186 GCF_000485595.1 Priapulus caudatus
GCTCACTGTGTTGTTGCTAACAGCTTGACATCGCATCTGCCCGTCAGGTGCTCGTAAGGAGCGTGTGATAGAATATGCTGTCCTTCCCTTCCAGCGCCTTTACTGCATTAGTTTTGTGCCGACTAGTGGTATACCCCTCGGATGTCTAGCTGGTGATGAGCGTTTCAGCAACCACTTGTAGCTGTGGTGTGAGTTCGTGTCTGTGTGGCCCCGTACACGAATCGGACCACACACGGTTTATGCCACGTGTGTCTATCTTGTTTTATCGCCCGCGTGTGTATTTGATACCATCGAGTCAGCAGTTCATTCAGTCACTTGGTAGTGAGAGTTGGCCAAGGGAAATGGCCAGTGGTGGAAAAAACTTTTCAATTTATGCAAGTACCGTGATTACCGTATATATGAGGTCTAGGTCGGTAAAGCTAGACAAGTTATACCTATTTTATTCGCCGCCAAATTGCGCCGCATCATCTTTTAGAACGTCTTACCCATAATTACTTTTTACTTTACGCATAATACATTACACATACACAAATAAGTTGACCAGAGCTGCGAGTCGAGTCATTCGAAGGAGCGCGTACGGTCAATTGCAGCGATAATTTTTGTGTCCGCAGCAAATTCTCGAGGCTGACTCTGTGCGCGGAGAAGCTAATGACTCCCCGATCCACCCGGCAGCAAGGAGCGACTCGCACCACCTCGCCGTCGAGCTCGCCGACAGCAAGGCCGAAGCAGCGCCGACTGCGCGCAGGCAGCTGTAAGTGTTACATTAGTCCGCTGAAAAACTAGAAAAACTGGAAAAAACTTAAATTTGCTGAAAAACTGCCACGCCACCTGCCGACCACTGCGGCTGCCGTGCAGAAGGTGATGCGGCGGTAGGCTTTCGCGATTAGTTCGGTCCCGTACCGGCGAAACTTGTTTGTTAGCAGAGCCGCCGTGGCAACATCGGGTGGCGTGCGTGCGCTTGTGTGTCGGACATGCGCGGACACGTTACTAAACGTGCTTTGACGGCTGTTTTCGCCAACCATCTTTCTGTCAAAAACAGGTCCACTGTGAACAAAAGGGTGCATTGTGTCTCGTTTATTTTGTTGACTCTTTTGAGCAAAATTGGGCGAAAAGCCCCGGGCTGAAAATTCTCTGTGACATCCCAGGAATTTTTGCTCCTTTTCGAAAACTTTTCTTGCCTACCTACCTAATAAGACCCACAGTGTGTGCTATCTTTTGTATGCTGGTTGTTGTACTTAGATACTACTAACACACATTACTCAATAGTATGGTGTATGGGAGAAATATCGGATACCGCTTTGACATATCTCTTATAATTTAGTTTTGATGATTTGTATAGAATTTACATATTTATAGATATTTATAGGAACTTCAATATTTGGAATTACTTTTTTATAGAGAGGAAAAATTGAATTGCTGCTCAGAATTAACAGGAGGAACTGGATCTTTCAAAAAGCACTCTCTACGAAATTAAAACAAGAGGTGAGGTTCACAAGTTTTATCAGGTCCATAGCAACAAATAACAGCAGACATGCAATGTTTACATTTTGCTCATATATGTATGTTTTGAGGTTAGTTAGTTAAGCAACAGCAGCATATGTTTGCTGAGTGCAGGCTGGTTTCATAGATAATACCACAAATTTGTGGGAATTGTTTTTATTTATATTCGAACATTAGTGAATGAAACATTGAGACAATACTACAACAAGACGATGTACAGACAATAACAGTACACAATTAAATTAAATTTTGCTCCCAGTTTTTGCAATTTTAAATGTAGAGATTCACTCTTCGGGCAGTAAGCGTATTGATTTCCGTTTTATTAACAAGTGTGCATGTGGTGAGTCAGTCTGCTGCTAGTAGGTGCGATTCAGTACAGGAAATTACTTCGTCATATTAGCGTGTAGGAAGAATTGAATTGGCGCTCCAGACGAGCCGGTTTTAAATTATACTGGGCTTGTTTGCTTATCAATATTGATTTTTATGCTGAGGATAATAAAAAGGATCCAGTGAATTGATTGGGTATGCCTAAAACGATCTTTTGTTGGTACTATATATTTTAATGCAGTTATTAACATTATATAATAATGAATAACGTTTGTATTCCTACATTTGCCTACATAGTATTACAAACTTATCCATAATTATACATTTATGGGGGTCCATATGCAGAAGGTTTTAATGTGTAGTCTTGTGTGTTGTTTTTTTTAATAGAATTTGCGAGTTAATCCAGGAGCCGCATCAGCACGAGCTACAGAGATGAATTGGACGTTGGCGGAGAAGGTGAATTTTCTGGCACTCTATTAGCTAAAGCTATTTGTGAAATAAAGCCCATACATTAACCATTGATATGGCTCATATTATGTGCATTATGTTTCTTTGTATTATCCTTCGTAACTGTAGAAACTTGATTAATCGACGCACTTTTAACGTACGGTAATATTATGCATTTGTATTTCATACTAATGTGGCTCGCCATATCATCTCGCTCTTAACTGTCTGGAATAATATGAATTGCGATTGTTCATTCCATTAGTGGAGAATGCGATTATATTGCTATTAATACCTGCAGGCGAGCAAGGTAGAGAAGCTGGGAAGCAGAGCTCGCTCAGTTCAAGGATAAAACTCAATGAGATGGAATTCTTCAAAGCGAGATTCGAGGTATGCTTAAATTACGACGCGTCGCCACACCGCTAATCACTCCGCATGCTCGAACCTGATTGCACTTTTTTTTATACGTTATCCTATATCAATAGAAAGGTGGCATGTTCACATGTTCACAAAGGTCACATGTTCCCTCGCATCTGGCGCCACCCAATCGCATTGAGTGGTCTCGCCCTCATCGCGTTTCTCACGTCGTCACGTGTTCTCGCGTCGTTGTCACGTGTTCTCATGTCATCACATGTTTTCGTGTCATCACATGTTTTCGCATCATCATGTGTTCTCACGTAGTGATGTGTTCTCGCGTCATCACGTTTCGCGCATCATCATGTGTTCCCCTGTCGTCACGTGTTCTCGCGACGTCGCATGTTCTCGCGTCGCCGTGTTTCTCGCATAGTGACAACCGCTCTCCGTGTTCTATCGCGCGCAGGAAGTGAGGGAGACAACCACATTCTGCTGGAGACGAAGCACATGCTGGAGGATCAGCTGAGCGCGAGCCAAGCGCAGTCGAGACGATCATCGACCTTCGAGAAAACGACCTCATGAAGTGCAAGGCGCAGATCAGCGAAACTCGAGGAGTAGTGGCGCCGCCGAGTGACGTGCTGCGAGCGAGCAACGTTAGTGTGTACAGGTTTGCCGAGTTGTGTGTTAGTGATGATCGAAGTCAGGATGTCACAAATGGTAATCTGCTGACCCAGTGCATTGACATCACTACTGACCTCTGTGCGCTAAAACTCCACATCCACTGGCCATAGTCACTGACCTCCACACATTGACATCACACTGACATCATCAATGACCCTACATTAACTGACAACATGCACCTCATCAATGACCTACGTACTGACATCACCACTGACCTCATCTAATGACCCCTACGTACTGACATACCACTGACCTCATCAATGACCCCTACGCCTACTGACATCACCACTGACCTCATCAATGACCCCTACGTACACTGACATCACCACTGACCTCATCAATGACCCTACATACTTGACAGTCACCACTGACCTCATCAATGACCCCTATGTACTGACATCACCACTGACCTCATCAATGACCCCTACATACTGACATCACCACTGACCTCATCAATGACCCCTATGTACCGACATCACCACTGACCTCATCAATGACCCCTACGTACCGACATCACCACTGACCTCATCACTGACCCCCACGTACTGACCATCACTTGTGCTAATGCTGCATGTATTATGGCTGCAGGAGCGTGAGGCGGACAAGGATCGGCTGGAGCGGCTGACCGCGCAGAACATACAGCTTCACTTCGACAAGACAAACTCGATCAACGAGTCGGCGAACCTCGGAGCTGAGCTGGACGACGCTCGGCGCATCTCTGCAGGTACGTGAGAGGCGTAAGCATGCGGTATCTCTGCTGGTACGTGAGAGGCGTAAGCATGCGGTATCTCTGCTGGTACGTGAGAGGTAGGAGCACGCCACATCTCTGCAGGTATCTAAGGGGCGTGCACACGCCGCATCTCTGTAAGTAAGAGGGAGGTGCATGCACACCTCACTTCTCTGGAGGTGTGAGAGAGGTGTACATGCTACTCATTCCAGTAGGTCTGCGGAGCGTCTATGCAGCAGCTTTATCGTGGCTCCTTGCACGAAACTCTTCTTAGATCGTTGCATGCATCTTTGAACTTGACTTTGTGTGACTGCTAATAAGATGTCTAGAGCTTGTGAGTGTGTGCAGTGTAGATCTGAGAGTAGCAGATAGATTTAGCATGGTTTTACTCGATGATGTAATCTAGTAGTTGTTGTGGTTAGCTGCAGTATTCATTCTTAACTTGGTGTTGTATCGTTAGCGTAATGTTTGCATTTTTTCTCTCGGCTTGTTTGTTCGTAGCTGAGGTGTCAAGGAATGCTTCATATGAAGGTAAATCTAATATAGATGAGGCCTGGGATAGAGATGTAGTTAAGAGTATGTGTGGCTTACACATCAGAGGCAGCATGATTTAGCTATCTGTCGGAGATTTCACAGCATGCTGTAAATCTGTTTTCCGTGTGCAGCGGGTCGTGCGTCCACGCAACCGTTAACGTGCACGCGATTTATCACACGCCTTTTCCTGCATGTTGTTTCCTGTAGCGAATGCTAGTTTCTGCGCGGAGATGGAATTCTTCCTGGACCGTGAACAATTCAGTAAGTTTCCTCCCGTTCAATTTGCTGCTCGTGGAAAGTCGCGCGTGCGACCGACCACCCACACCTCGCATGTCACAACCGTCTTTACTCGAATGCAATTCTTGTCTATTTCGTTCTTTTATAAACACTCCTTATTTGTGTCGTCAATTATTCGTCGCATTTCTCGTTCGGTGATTCTTTGGTTTCTCGTGTTTTTTTGAATGTCATTCTCTTCTAATCGTTTTATACTGTTTAGGTAGCTCGCAGCCACAACTTTAACGAGCTGAGGCCAGTTGCCAGCAACAAAATTAGTCTTAATGTTAGCCTTAAAATTTTCAATTAACAAATTCTTCTCGTAGACCATTGACAGAAACATGGCGAAGTTACGAATTTCTCACATTCAGTGTATAGCGGTGCAGTCTACAAGAAAAAGTTGATGTTAAGACTAATTTTGTTTTTGATTAATTTCGTTGACCCCGGGGTACTTGCGGAGTGTGGGTCTCATCTCACACACTCTCTCAGCAAGTTTGCAGCCGACGGCATCCACCGCTGCATGTCGTAATCGCTTTTGTTACTCCGCCAGCGAACTCCCTCTCGGAGCAGCTCGGCGAGTCGGCGAGTGGCGCCATCTTGCGGCTGCAGCTGGAAAACAAGAGGCTGCAGCAGGCACTGAAGGACGCGCAGACAGGCGCCGCCGTCGAGACGAACGCCCGCGCGCTCGAGCTGGACAGCGAGAACAAACGGCTCAGCGAGAAGCTGGAGAAGCTGCAGGTACACAGCGGCAGTCTATGTCTCATAGTACAGTCTATCGCTCGTGACGGTGGCGCTAGTCGTCCGCGGGCAGGCGTGGGGTGCTCTGGAATTTTCCGCTACTTCTCTTGGCTTATCCAAGAATTAGCTGTCGCAATGCGAGGCAATGTAATAGTGGCAGTGTGTAAACGTTCAGGGTAACCCTGTAGAAGTTCTTGAGAAGTGACTATAAAACTGTGTGTTGCGGTTGTTTGTAATAATGTATGTGAATAGAGGGAGTGTAGCAGATGTAGCAGATGTGCTTCCGAGAGACACTTCACTGATCATGTTATCGTCAGATCCACGGGGAATTCTTAACAGATTGCCAGTTTTGGCAGCGTCGCATTGGGGAATGCAACTGCAATCATATCAATATCAAAATCAAATCATATATGCTCCAAGTTTCGAGGGCACGTTGCTTCGGTCACATGATGAACGCAAGGGGGGGAAACAGTCTCCTAATAAACAGCAGACAGCAACATATACTCCTCGGTAAATTATTGAAAGCGGCGCGTCGAATCTCGACGGCACGCCACGGCAAACTAAGCGGCTACCGTTCTAAAACTAAGCGGCTACCGTTCTAAAACTAAAGGCTACCTTCCTAACACTAAAGGCTACCGTTCTAAAACTAAGCGGCTACCGTTCTAAAACTAAGCGGCCGCCGTTCTAAAACTAAAGGCTACCTTCCTAAAACTAAGCGGCTACCGTTCTAAAACTAACGGCCGCCGTTCTATGAAACTAAAGGCTACCCTTCCTAAAAACTAAAAAGGCTAGATAACGCGTTCTAAAACTAAGCGGCCTTTTCCGTCTAAAACGAAAGCTACCCGTTCTAAAACTAAGCGCCGCCGTTCATTCAACTAAAGGCTACCGTTCTAAACTTAGCAGGCCGCGTCTAAAAACAAGCGGTCTAACCGGTTCTAAAACTAAGCGGCTACCGTTCTAAAACCAAGCGGCTACCGTTCTAAAACGCAAGCGGCTCTACAGTTATATAACGATGGAGGGAGAGTTGGTGGGTCGTGGGAATCATGCCAGGCCCAGCAAGCGGCTAAGAACTACTACGTTTCTTTGATTGACTTTCTTTTTCGTGACTTATTTGCTTGACTTTCTTCTTTCCTCTTCGTTTTCGGGGCAGAAGACGGTGAGCGATGGGCACGCGGGCGCAGCTGGGCGGCTGGAGCAGGCAAGACGCAGGAGTCGGCAAGCAGCACGACGAGGCGACCGACGCTGCGCGACGCGCGCGAGAGCCATCAGCGGCAGCGCGAGGAGCCACGACGCCGAGCGCGCCGCCTGACGCACACCGTCGAGCGCCGCTGCCGCAACGCGGCGCAACAAGCAGAACGCCGACACGCCTGCTAACGCGACTCGAGCGCGAGAACAAGAGGCTGCACGAGGGCGGCCGCGGAGTCTGTCGCGCGCTGCGTTCCCACGCCGAGTACGAGTGCGAGCTGCTGGAGCGTCGCTGCGGCGACGCGGCGACGACGCGTCGCCCGCCGGCGTCGAGTTTGAGCGCCGAGTGCGAGCGGCTGGGAAAGAGGGGCGCCGCCGTGCGGAGGGCCGCCGAGAAGTGCGAGCGGGAGCGGGCCGCAACTCGAGGTGGATCAACCGCAAGCTGGCGAAGGTGGTGGCGAAGCTGCGCGCGGGGGTGGGCCACCGACGCCCGCCTGGCAGCGCGAGCGGCGGCAGCGCGCGCAGCGGGGGCGCGGAGCGAGCAGGGTCGCGCGCGATCGCCAGCGGCGGCCGCGAGAGCGAGCGGGTCGCGCGCGACGCGGCGGCGGCCCGCGACGCGGCGGCCGCGGCAGAGGACGCACGGGACAGCGCCGTGGCTGACAGCGAGCGTCTGCGTGAGGAGCTGACGTCGCGCGACGCAGAGCGCGAGCGCGCCGAGACGCGGCTCGTCGACGCCGACGCTGCCGCTGTGCGTCTCCAGAGGGCGCTGGACGCGGCGTCGCGGCGCGGCGAGGACGCGCGCACCGAGGCCGGGGAGCTTGCCGACGAGAACAAGCAGCTGCTGAAGCTGGTCGAGTCGCTGAAGGCGCAGACGCGACGGCTGGAGGAGGTTGCGCGCGACAACCAGCAGCTGGAGGAGGAGAGCGCGCGGCTGGAGCGTGAGAGCAAGTCGCACGAGAAGGAGAGCACGCGCCTGCGAGCCACGCTCGAGCTGAAGGAGTCGACGATCGACGACTGCAACGTGCAGATCGTCGAGATGCAGCGCGAGATGAAGCGGCTCGGACGCGAGCTGGAGCGCAGCAAGGACGCGGTGACGCGCGCACGCGAGCTCGAGAAGGAGAACGGAGACACGCTGCAGCAGCTCGCCTTCGACAAGAAGACGATGGCTGCACTGCGAGAGGTAGGTGGCGCTGGCGACCGTGAAGCGCGATGTAGGTGGCGCTGGCGGCCGCGAAGCTCGATACGATCGCAGCGCGTCTCATCTACCTGTATAAGGTTTGTTTCGTTAGTGGGGGGGGGGGGTCTACTTCCTGTTTTATTAGGTTCTTTCATTTGTGCCAGATACCAAGGTTTTATCAGTATTTGAGCAATTTTTGTGTGCTAAAAAGTTTTACTAGTATATATTGAATGCCATCGAATTAACTACCATTGGTAAAAATATTGGAAAAACTGTTGAATTACTGTTGTTGTAAAAACTGTTAGTTTATAATAATTAGGTATGTGATTGCTACGTTTAGTATGATACCTACAGCAAAAACTATAGGGATTTCAATGCATAAATATTTTGACTCTAGGTACACAACTTGGCAGTACTTGTAACTGTACTTGTCCTTACATTTGATCTGTTGGTTTTGGTGAGCGAAAGCGTGTGAGCACGTGAATCACGGCTAGCTCTCTTGCAGGACTTGGTAAATGAGAAGATAAAGGCACAGCAGGTGCACAACGAGTTGGAGCAGCTAACGACGGAGCTAGCAAAGATCGGACTCGATCGGCAGAAACTAGTCGCCTCCGAACAGACGCAGGATGAAAAGTAAGTGCAGAGCTGTGAATACACACGAACAATTTCATTTAGTGCGATATTAGCTGGTCGTTATCGTTTTAAAATTATTAGCGAGCAAAATCTGTTACTGTGGGTCTACCTCATCACCTGTTTCACTGGCACTTGTATGTATAACATTGATGTTTATTGTTATTCAGTAGATCGTTATACAGATTGTTCTACAACAGCAACAGAGCTGAGAAAAATGCAGCCAAATGCAAAAGGACGCTTTTATAACAAATTCAGCTGTAATAGTAGTAATATCGTATCGTAAAATGTTAAAATCGTTATATCATGTCATAAACGTAAATAATAATTGCGTGTCTGTTAGCCGGTACAAGGCCTTGGAATCGATGATGGAAGGCACCATGAAAAAGAGCTTAGAGCTAAAGGAGGAGAAGGTGCGCGCATTGGAGAGTCGGCTGGAGGAGTCAATCAGCAGGAACCAGTCACTGAGAGAGGAGGTTCAGGGAATCAGGTGCAAATATGAAGCCATGCAGCAGAGAATTGAGGAGGAGAAGAAAGCTGATAACTCTAGGTAAGGCACTTGCATCTAATCAATACTGTATTGTGGTGATGCAATATCTGTATGTGTGATTGCACATGCTACAAGCATGAACATGTGTGCCTGCTCTTGTTCCTTTCGTTGGAGACCATGGATAGATGGTTTAAGTTAATGTTATGTTGATTTGTTTCACTAAACTTACCCTCTTCTTTTTCTACCCTTTTAAACATTTCTTTTCTCTTAACCTTTATTCCTACATGGGCCTTGAGGTAGCTTTGTATTCCTTGCACCCTGTTTCAGCAAACTAACTACCGTTATCCACTTATATAATTTTCATGTGTTTACACGGTTGTGGTATCATATCTCATGCCACCTTTAAGCAATTCTTTGCCTATTCTTTTGAACTTTATGCACTTTTACATGTATGGTCTCTGAGGTGCTTTTATATTCCTTGTGCCATTTTTCACTCACTGTATCATCTCCCACGCATTTTATGTGGCGTATTACTATTACCTCTCTCTCTCGATCTTTCTCTGTCACTCTGTCTGCACTAACATGCGTGTTCGTCTGCACTCTTCTTTCAGTGGAGTTCTGTGTGGTTTCAGTATGCCGAGGAGCGAGGACAGCAACAAGACATCAGCCAGCCTAACGGGAGAGATCCTGCAGCTCAAGGATCACCTCATCCTGGTCGAGAGAACCGTGAGTTGCCATTCTGTCATCGTGTTAGATCATTTACCCCTGACATGCCTGATGTATCTATGTACTCATGTATTTATCTATTCCATCTATCCATCCATTCATCCATCCATTTACTCATTCATCCATTCATCCATTCATTCATCCATCCATTCATCTATCCATATATATATATATAGATAAGTAATATAAATATTTGAACATGACTTTAAAATAATGTTTGTACGGTTATGTTGGTGTGAGTATGAGTGCATACCACAGAGGAACACGCAGCAGATCTTCTTTTTTTTTCTCTTTTCTTTTTCGTAAAAAAGTAGCAGTGATGCCATGATATAGAATATCCTTCTGTGTAGCATCTTCGCTATTGCTTTTCGCATACATTCTGTTTACGTGCACGTTGCAGAATGCCACTTTACTGGAGGAGAAGAAGAACCTGTGCTTTAGACTGACGAGCGTGGAAGAGCAGGCGAAACTATCCAACGATCAGACTAACAACCTGCGAGAACAGAACTCGCAGCTACAGTCTAATCTTGCTAAGCTACAGGTAGACATCTACATTGAGAAATTACCGATAGAGCTCAACTGGCTTGCTCTCTTGTCTTTTATCCATGTTTCGACGCTGAAAGATCCTCTGATATTATATACTGCTGAACGTTCAAGTGAATGAGAGCAGACACTCTCTTATTATTCCGACCTCAATTATAAACGGGAGACCTTGGTTAGCTTCCCTCTCTCTCATTTACTTATTTTAATCTATTCTATCATGCTATTCTTTACATTTAATTTCTTTTTATTTACATTATTTCCTTATATAAATTTTGACATTTTCCTATAGTGACTATATGCAGGTTTAAGTGCACTAGCGCTAGTTGAAGACCTACCTGCCTTCCCCCCAGAGCAGACACTCTTCTATTATTCCCACCTAAATTATAAACGGGAGACCTTGGTTAGCTTCCCTGTCTCATTTACTCATCTTCTCATCCTGTTCCCTACAATCTCAAACAAGACAGAAGGCTCGTGTTAGTTTTCCGTCTGCATTTACACATCATCCAGCCACTGCCGGTGCAGGTCGATTCCTAACATGTTCCACGCGAACTACGAGTATACTCGTTCGATCAATCAAAATGCACGTCCGCGAAACACGAGTATACTCGTGGTAACATTGTCAAGTACTCCGCCGCTAAATTTGAATTATCGCCGTGGTAATTATCAAATATTACTCAATAGATGGGACTGCCTGCACAAATATAAAATTAAGTAGGCCCAGTCTATACTTACCCTAGTCTTAGAATTTATTATTTGACCTATATTTAGCCTTCAAAATGATACCAAGATAAGCATTAGTAAGACCGCGAGTAAATCACCACATATTGAGCCACCGTAGAACAAGCGCCATGTAAAATTCCAGCAATAGATACTGTAAATTCCTTTTTTTTCGTGGGGTACCAATTTTCATGAATTTCGTGGGTCTATCAATCCACGAACTTACGTTCCCAACGAAATATGATGTACAGATGTCACGTGCCGGTTCTACGATTTCAATCCACGAATTTAAAAATCCACGAACATGTGTTTTTTATCGAAACCACGAAAATTGGGATCCACGAAAATAAGTGACTTTACAGTACATTATTAACAAGGCAGCATTGAAGACGCGTTCACCTCCATCGACGTGCCTTCCCGCAGGTGGAGAGCACGACACTGCACTCACGCATCGCCGCGCTCGACACGCAGTGCGACTCGCTGCGGGCGCGGGCGTCGGCGCGCGACGAGGAGCAGGAGCGCACGCTGGGCGAGCGCGAGGACGCGGCGGTGGCGCGCGCGTCCCTGCTCGCCGACCACGAGACACTGCAGCGGCTGCACGAGCAGCTGAGCGGCGAGTACGAGGCTCTGCAGGGGCTGTACGCGACCAGCAAGGGCGCACACAAGCAGCTGAAGTCCGACCACCGCGAGCTGAAGCGATTCTACGATGAGCTGGTCAGGGTGAGCATCGGGCCCCTTAACCTGATTACGCTGCCGGCGTGGTTGATAAGCGGCGCCTACTGTTTTCCTAGAAGCGATTCTAGTTCGAGATCGGTCGCTGCACTTCATGTGAACGAGCACGCTATTGATACGATAACTAAAGCCTTGCTTCTCGAGGTTGATTCATAAACCAACAAACACAACAGTAACCTGCCGATTAACACGGCACACCCATGCACATGCCCGTCTTTGTGTGGTGGTGCCGGGTGTCATCTCAAAATGTTGCATGTTTCGGCCAGGCAATTTGTAAATCGTACTACACAGCTGCAGACATCTTGTGCCAATGCTAGGCATCTGCAGGCATCTTGTCATCTTGCCAAGCAGTTTTGGATGTCACACAGTCCTGCTGCATATCACATCATATCTCATTATCTTGCTGGGCATGCTATAATAGTGATAGATATCTGCACACATCTCATATCCCTGCTAGGCATGTATACACATCTCACAATCCTGCTAGATATCTGCAGATGTCTCATACTCCTGTTAAGGACCTCATATTGGTAGGAACGTGCAAGCGTTTCGTAATCTAGTTAGGAATTTGCAGGCAGATGTAGTAATCGTATAAACTTGAAGCTTGTTAACATCATTGCTAATGCTAATATCTAACTCACTGAGTAATAACTGTGTCTTTAAGCTATACTAATAATCTAATAAATCGGCATTGACTATGCCTCATTTACCATGCGTAATTTTTTGGGGAACTCCTGAAAACGGTCACGTAGAACTTAGCTTGTTAATTCAAGAATGTAGCTAACCAACTTTACTTGGGGGTGGGGGAAGGGGGCAAAGCAATGTGCGATTTGTGTTCTTGGCAGTTGAATCTGGACTGTTTTCCATTGTCCAGTAATAATGTCTATACTGGTCTGCGGTGGTAACTACCCCACTAGTTACTCTGTCTACATCCCTGTCATTATTATTCACTTGTTGCCACTTGCAATCAATACTTCTACAAAAAATATCACTGGGCAATTCCTCCGTAATTTCTTATTTCAGTCCACCCCCATTGGTTTGTAACAGCATAGAAAATATCCCGTTGAACATTGCACGGCTAGATCGTAGGCAAGTGCTGGGCTGGGGTTAACTGACTGCTTGCTTTGCTGACTGGTGATGGGTGCGGCTGACTACTAATGGCGGTGTTGCTGCTTGTGGTGGCAGGAGAAGGATGAGGTAGACGAGATGAAGACCTCTCTGTCCAGTGAGCGGGAATCTCTCAAGTCCATGAGCAACCTGCATCTGGACTATAGCACTCTGAAGGAGACGCAAACACGGTCCCAGCATAGCTATGACAAGCTAAGGGGCGACTACCACAGCCTGCAGGTACACGGCATGCCACCTGGTGCCACTGATGGGACTTCCTGCTGCGGATGATGTTCTCTTGTTGTAGTGTCTCGACATTAGTGGTTTGGCATGGCAGGACGCTACAGAGCACAACTTTACGAGTCATAATAACGTCGTCTTACGAAAAAGGAAATAAAATGTAGAGATTGAAGGCTAGCATGTACATGCAAGCATTAGTGTCCTTACCCATACTGTATGTTTGCACGTGTTATTTGTATCGTGAAACTGACAGCAGTTCTCTTGACCCACAGTCCGACTACAAAACACTGAAGTCTGAGAACAATGCACTGAAGCTGCGCT
This sequence comes from Priapulus caudatus, assembly GCF_000485595.1. Lineage (NCBI taxonomy): Eukaryota > Metazoa > Priapulida > Priapulimorpha > Priapulimorphida > Priapulidae > Priapulus > Priapulus caudatus. The sequence continues at coordinate 342,099 of NW_014577073.1, forward strand.
ACACAGAGCTGCAGGGAGACATGGCTGAATGCAGGGATCATGCCAACTCTCTCGACATCGAGCTTGCCAAGTCTGCGAACCGCTGCGAGGTACTCAACTCATGCACGCACGCACGCACGCACGCACGTGCGCACACTACATTGCAAGCAAGCAAGTCTTGTTAGTCTGTGAACTACTGTGAGGTGACACACGCACACTACATCCTGCTTGTGAAGTTTGCAATGAGCTACAAGGTGACACGTACATGCTTATCACACACACATATATGCACTTACACACGCACGCACGCACGCACGCATGCACACACACTTGAACACACACTCTACATACTGCATGCGAAGTTTGCAAAATGCTAGAAGGTAACACATACAAGCTCATCACAAGTGTGGACGCATGTGCACACAAACACATACACACACACTCCATACTATTTTCCAAATATGCTAATAACTGCTGCAATGTGCACACATACCGGTAGTGGGGTGATAATAGCTGTGGTCGTATAGAAAACATATTGCACAGCAGCAAATCTGATCTTGATCGGTGTAAAGTAGCATCAACAAACTTTAACGGCGTTATAGCTAGTCGGCAGTACACAGTAACTCTACAATATTGATTGCACGGTCGCAGTTTGATTAAATTAAGTAGTAGGAAAGTAACGTTGGCACAGTACCAACGCTGATAAAAGATGCATGCGATGTGATTGCGAATTCTGGAAAAGACGGGAAAAATAACGGCTAAGAGGCTATGAGTAGAGATGGCTGCCTCACTAGTGTCGCGACTCTAACCTGTGACACACTAATCTGTGACAAGCTAACATGTGACACATTAAGCTGTGACAAGCTAACCTGTGACACACTAAGCTGCGACAAGCTAACCTGTGACACAGTAAGCTGTGACAAGCTAACCTGTGACAAGCTAACCTGTGACACACTAAGCTGTGACAAGCTAACCTGTGACAAGCTAACCTGTGACAAGCTAACCTGTGACACATTAAGCTGTGACAAGCTAACCTGTGACACACTAAGCTGCGACAAGCTAACCTGTGACACACTAATCTGCGACAAGCTAACCTGTGACACACTAATCTGCGATGGCACGCGCGTGTTTGTCTGTTGGCAGATGCTGCAGCAGATGAATGCCACGCTAGAGGAGGAGAACAAGACGCTGATGAACCACATCTCTGCATTGCTCACGCAGAACCAGGACCTGCTATTTCAGACGCTCGAGAGCAAGGACCAGTTCTACGAGGAACAGCGCGCCTTCTCGTACGTAAACGCGTGCGCGCGGATGTTAGAGTAGTTACAGCTCACAGTCACGCTGCATTCGGTATGCAGGGGCCCGGCATCTATCGTCGAAAAACACAATTTTCTTTACGTTAGTCTTAACAGGTCACGTTTTTTTTTATAGATTAAGGACATGGTAAAGTTACTAGTTTCACATGCGCAGTGTATAGAGAGGTCCAGTCTGTGAGAAAAAGTTCACGTTACGGCTAATGTTAAGACTAATCTTGTTGCTCACAACGGACCCCAGCATCCTGCGTGATACGTCATACTGGGGCGAGCAGCATGTAGGGTGGTTGTGGCAATGGGGGCAGCTGCCCCTGGATTTTTTCCCGCAAAATAATATCATAGACCTAATGACTGTAATTACCCCTAAAGTAAATGTAATGAATAATAGAATGCAATTTTCTTCTGTCTAATCTACATATTGTTTATCTTATTTTCGAGAACACAATGCCTGGCTATTAGTCGGTTGAATTGGTTCAGTTACGTTTCTCCCTCTTGGGAATTTATTTAGGTTATGGCTTTGCAGCGGGAGAGTGTTGGAGCAGCTAAGCCTAGTATGCACTACATTTTAACAGTTGATAGCACACTTGTCAATCAAGTATGGCATGTGCGATGGTCGCTACTGCCATACCGATAAGAGCTTTTGTATCAACAGAGACAAGCTGAATACGCTAAAGAGGCAGAAGGAGAAGCTGGAAGAGAAGATTATAGATCAGTACAAGAAGATGGCATATGATGCGTCAGCATCGCCTAAAAAGTGAGTCAGATTATACAATCAGATCAGATCAGATATAATACAATTATTCTTCCTTTATATTTATTTAATAGTGTTATATAAAAGTGTTAAATGAGGATTTTACGGTTTATTTAGCTGTCAAAGCCATGTTGTTACTAATATATTAATTAGGTACCTTGAAGACAGATTGTGGAAGGATGTATGGATGGATGGATGGACAGACAGACAGACATTCAGAGGGATGAATAGATAAGGGTATGCCCAGAAATGTATGGATCAATTGGTATACTGGTGCTAAGTAGGTTTATGTTTTTCTAGGAATACAAAGAAGTTTGGAGGAATTGTGAGGAAGGCTAGAGGATTCATGTCCAGGGTATGTCGAATCTTAACTTACTTTTTCTCAACTAACTTTACAATGTACATTTATGCTCAGTACAGTATTTAGTCAGTCTTAAAGAAATGATTAAATCGAACTACTACACAGCAAACAACGTGCGTCTGTCGCATCAATGCACACGTCAGTCCATGTCTTGTAATAATAAATGTACAAAAAAGATATAATTGCGTACGCATCATATACGTGGTTAACAGTTACTGTACTGTGTACATACGTCAATGCTGCTTCGTCAATTAATGCTGGTCACCCGGTGAACAGTTATCCCTCCTACGAAATGGTGGCGAATTGATAACTTTGATTATCTAAGTGAGGGAGGGGTCTTTGTGTGTGTGTGTGTGTGTGTGTTGGAGGGGGGGGGATTGTGTGCGAGCATGTGCAGTGGTCCCACCGTGTATGTACGTATGTGTCTTGCATGCTTGGCTTCACCTGGCTGTCTCTTGTTTTCTTGATGCTCACCAGCGCCAACTGGAGGTAATTTTCGACTTCAGTTTCATTCATCTTGATTTTGTTCATGTTTTATTAAGATATGTTTTATGTGTATCGAGTGCATTTTCAATAATGAAAAGAACACAGGGAATATGCAGGGGTGTGGGGAGCAAGGAAGGATGCAAGTTAAGGAAAAGGTAGTGTATAAGAGGGGTTATTTCACAAGCAGTCCTAAAGAAAGTAGCAAAAACTTTCAATTATATTTTTGGTAAATACATTTGTAGATGTGCATGTCAAAAGTTGCGAAAGTAAAAGACAGGTTTGCATAAAGGGAGTAAAGTAAAGGGTTTTCATTACACCAACTGGCAAGTAAATAAACATAATATAAGGGTATGACTTTGTAGGAGAATATGCATCGTAATTAAATTCAAAACAAGACGAGAAAAGGAGAGTCAAGTTATGATAAAACGATAAGATTGATGAGCTGACATATAGGAACATCACATTTATAAATAGCTGTAGCTTAATGTTGATTTCCCGAAGTGTTATTATGTGTGCTTGCATTAGTCAGACTTTCCATCAGCCGTGAAATTCTTTAAAACATTTTTAATGTTTTGAACTCTTTCTGAAATCCGTTGAAAAAAATTTCTGAAAAGCACTGAAAAAGTTTTGTTCAAATTCAAAAAAATTCACAGATATGTTTGGAGATTTTTGTGATGAAATGAACAGCTTCTGGTTTGAAATTGTGTGTAATGGTTGTTTTCTAGCAATCGTTATACAGTTGTGATCCATCCCTGTTTTTAAATACAAACTATGTTTCTCTGTAAAATTAGCTCTACAACTTTTGTCAAGATCTGCTGGAATGCCTGATTAGTGGATCTAGATCCTTTCATGTTGCATGTTTCTAAACTATTACTGAGTCACTCTGCTAACCAATCAGTATAGCATTAGATTTGAAGAACAGTACACTCGTAACTTGTGTGACTTCACTCTGGGTGGTAATGTATCCTGTCCCGTTTCTGGTTTACCTGAAATGAAGTCTACATGCCATGCATGCTAAGCGCGTTTAACATTTAAAAAGCCGCAGATGATTCAGTCGTAATTTTCTAGCGACATAATGTACTGTAACCGATGCAAGCTTGCTAACTGCTTTGCTCAGCGGCTTTACGTGTTTACACGAGTAGTTGCGGAAAATCGTACTAACCACTCGTATTTGCATGCTAACTATAGTGGTAGTGGTGTCGGCTCCGCACTGAATGCCTGTAGCACTAGCTAAACTAACTGTTTCTCTCTTTATTTCAATGCTTTTATCTGCCCGTGTGCAGAATAACAACCTGGCAATCTCTGGACCTGTAAATATACCCGTAAGTAACGTACCATACATGGAATATCGCAATTCCTTGCTGATAGTTTACGCGTAAGCTTTTGTAACTAACCTGCTGGTGATATTACAAAATAGTAAAATATGACAATTTAATGATGAGATAATTTTTGCCTGAACGCTACCAGCCCACGCGCATGGAGTTCGGTGTTTGTCGCATGTATCTGTATTTTTTAAAGCCTAATAGATAATTATACACACGTTTTTTTCGTACGGTTTTAATTGACGCAATTTCTATTGGAAGCAAGAAGTCATCTTAGATGAGATTATAATTATTTAAATGATATACCGCAGCGGAACAGCTAGGTAGTAACTAGATGCATATTCATGCCATAGAAACACAGTAGTGGTACGCACATTCTCATATACTGAACAGCAACGTAGCCCGAGGTTTCAGCTAGTCCATGATTATAATATAAACATCACGAGTGGGGTTATGGGATGTACAATTGTAAGTGCAGGGAAGAAAGCACGAGCTATGAGGTTACTTCTCATAACCTGCCCCGCTGGGACTTGGCCACATGTCCTGAAGCCCTTTGTCAGAAACGTATGAATTGTCATAACCAGTGATCTGCAAAAATTAGATGAGTCATTTCAGACTAATAAAATCATGCAATTAAAATGAATTTAAATTAAATTAAAGTTTAATCGATAGCGGCAACTATTCGCGAAGGGGTTTGGCAACGCGCGGTTACTGCAGGGAACGATAGCAACACTTTGAACATGGCCGCAGCGGCGGCGTCTGTCATCGGCGCGACTTATATCGCTCGTAATATGTGTTCGCAGAAGCAGACGCGGGAGGTGCGGGAGGTGTGCGTCGGCAAGCACGGATCGCCCGAGCTCTCCGACGGACAGGACACGTCTTCGCAGGGATCTGCCGACCTGATGCCCGGTAAGCATGCGAACGTATTTCTCTTTGCGATGTAGGGTGTCGGGAGGGAGGGGGGCAGCCGACGTCGCGCGGTTAAGAATATACGTTTCGTCGTCTGAGCTCGTGCATGCGTGCGGTCTTCAACCGACGCCACGACTGGATCGTGCGCAGAATGGATGCGAGTACGGGGCACCGAGAAGCGAGAGAGCTCGTGCGTTCACGAGAGAGTGTCGCGGTTGGAAGGAAATACGAAGAGCCTCGTAGTAAGAATACGGGAGTGTTCCTCCCCCCCACCTCGAGGAGTTTTACTCCCGCGATGAGAAATTAAACGCGTCCTCGCTTGCCTCCACGTTATCCCTGTACCGTTCCCCTCCCTCCCCCGTCAGCACGTAGGTTACACGTATTTGTTGATTTTCTACTCTTTGAGTTTTAAAGTCGGTTTGTTTTTTCGTGCTTTTTCTTCATCGCTGCCTCTCGCTGGCTACTGTACAGTGGATGTACCGGGAAGGTTAGATGTGAGAAAGGCGCTCGCGCGAAAGCGGTCAAAGTAAGGCGTTGATGTCCGATGTCCCTGCCTGGCTGGTGCACATGTAGCCGCAAAACACTGTCTCGTCGGCACAGCCGGGCCTGTCACGCACACGCGCAGTGTCTCTTACTCTCTCTGTGTGTGTTTGTGTGTGCGTGGCAAGTGTCGGTCTCCTGAGCATATCACAGCCTCTAGAGAGCAATGTTTCACCCTGTACGGGCGTGCATGCGAGGGGAGAAGTGGGAGCCTAGCGCCCGCGTTCGTTCTAGGAGAGAGCTTGCGTTATTTCGGAGTGTCCTCGTGCTGGGGTTATAATCCGTAGCCCTGAACCCCCCCCCCCTCTCTCTCTCGGCGTAGCTTAGCTGGGAAGTAGAGTGGTGCGCGTACACGGAGTCTTGCAGATCCTTGAGATGGGTCACCTACCGTTGTCATAGTTACCGACAGCGCTACTCGTTACGGCCAATCACGCTTGGTGTTCACTTCTATTCTTGCATGTTGTTTTGAACTAACACCGCTAACCATTTTGGTGAAGTGCTGTTTTTGACACTGATGTTCATTTGTTTCTTTTGTGGGTATATGTGTGATGCAGCTGCTTCTTGTAAATTGATGGTTCAAGTGCAGTGACATTATCAAAGCAGGACACGGGCATATGTATTCACGCCCGCGTCTCTCCCTGTTTAAAATAAATGAACATCATTTAGACAAAAACTGCACAGGTACCAATCCTTTTGCATGTGCTCTCTTTATGTTTGTAATTGTATATGGTTCTACCCATAACGAAATAACATGTTATACTGTCAGCTAATTGTGGGTATTCGTTGTGTAAGGGTTGTCTGTCTATATGTCATTATAAGAGGGTGCAAGAAAATGCAATGTGATATTGCACATAAAAGATATTTTGTATATATACATGTGTAGGGTATATACATATGTATTACAAAATATTGAACGATTCTTATTATGTTTTTGTATCTTTGACAAGCGTATTTTTATACGTGTTTATATAGATTAACTAATAAATCCCAAGAAAAACATAAAAGCAATCTGGCAGATGTTAGGAAATAGGTAGTCATTAATTGAATATGTTCGATGTTTGGCGATGATGATGATTCTTGTAGTTCAACTTGTCAAGTAACATGTGGGACCGGGATGCTACTGTGACGATCTGCAGTGCTAACACCTAATGTTTATTTTGTCATGAGACTATCATTATTTTATTCAGCGCAAACTTTCGCGATACAGCTTTAATTGGAAGTTGAGTGAGTGCCAGCTCTCATGACATTAGTATAGTTCGTCGGCACAAGAAATAGCGGCAATTTCATCGTGACTTTTGGTTATATGGTCTGTCACATAGGGTCAGGCAATGGAAATATTCTATATAAAGATAGGAATAATAAATATAGCCGTTTATTTGGCCAGTAGATGGAAGCACATCTCCAGGAATACCCTCACACTTACAAACTGTTATTGCTGAATTGGCTCGATTCTTGAGAAAGTCCCCCTGTAGAGAATATTATAAAATCACTGTGGAACTATGCATAACGAGGTAGCGTAGATTCCATCACGCTATTCTAGCGTGGTCCGCTTTACCAAATAGCTGTAGGGAGGAAATGAGATGAGCATGCAGATTAATTAGGCAATCACGTGAGCGTTACCTCGCCGTCGCGTGAATTTCCTCTGCAGTTCGTGGTTTAGCATTGTGAAGTTTTGCTCTTTTGTAATATAGTTTCATGCATGTGCATGATTAGAAACCTGTGCATGAAACTCTTACGCGTGCCGTAGTCTATAGTGGACCAGTACGACCCGCAGGTCTAGCATGATCCATTGGATAGAGCAGGCAGTTTTGCGCATGTAATTCTTGCATTTTGATGCGAATTGCTCAATATAACGATTCGCATTCAACATTTTGTTTATTTCATTAGTGAATATAACCATTAATATAGAAAGTGTTACTGTTAAGTTTGATAGGTAGATTATTGACCGAGTATGAAGTATAAAATTTGTTTCCCGTGATAACAGCCGTCTTACTATTTGGTCGGCATGGTAACCAAACATAACTAACATACTTTTATTCAGTACAAGGGCTATGAGAATAATCACTAAACTGACAGAAAATGTCCGTTTGGTGATAGTTTGTGCAGCTAACCACCGAGTTGAAATATTGAAACACGAGTTTAAACGGCGTCAATTCATGATTTACAATCATACAAAAAGACGAAAGTGTCAAGACGAAATGTTGCTGCTTTATACGGCTGGCTAGCAGTGTCAGCTATCTATTTGCAATTTGCTATCTATGGCTAGCTGCGTGTGCTAGTTGTTTATTAATAGCTCTGTACGACGGCTACCTGTGTGCAGTTAGTTGTATGTGGCCTGTATGTCTGCATAGCTAGTAGTGTGTCGCTATCTGTATGTCCGACTACCTATGTGCGGGTAGCTATGCATAGCTAGCTGAATACGGCATGCTATGTGTGGCTAGCCACGTGCTGTCCGTGTGCTAGCTGTGTGTGGCTATGCCTGTATATAGGTAGCGATGTCCAGCTGGCTACGCGTTGTTAGCTATGTGGCGTTTTTAGCTGCTAGCTGTGTGCTGGACGTAGCTCTACCGGTGCAACACCTTGGCTACAGGAGCTACACCGGTAGAGCTATGCTGAGTGTATAGCCGCTACACTGGTGATAGCTAGGAGTGCGGCTATCAGCTAGCAGCTAGCAGCTGGTGTGTGTGCTGGATGTCTGTGCGTGTTTTCAACTGCATGACACGCGCGCATGCCATTCATCTGACGCGTGTGGTGTTTTCTTCTTTCAGGTCCAGACCGCGTCACTAGGGGCTGTAACTTGGTGGCCTGCCTAAGGCCGGATAAGCGAATGACCATGTCCTCAGCTTCCATCCATTCCCTCGTGTCCGATTAGAATGCATGTAGAGTGTCTTGGTGTCGCAGGTGAAACTACAGTTTCGAGGTGGCAAAATCCGGGTTTCGTGTGGTGCGTATAGCGAGCACACCTTGCTGGCCACCGGCGTTGTGTCCTAAATGGCTCAAGCAAAGCGGCTAAAATTGTATTCTCACCTGGAGTTTAAGGCCCCGATGCTTGTTTGTAACTGCACCCAAAAGCGTGATTGCTTGCAATAGTTAAATACCCGAGTTTGTGCTGCCCTCTGCCACTGCCAGGCAAGGTGACAAACTTGCTCTGCAGTACGCTGAATCGCATCGACACCCTTCATACACGAGCATGTACATTACGCTATGATATTCATTATGCATCGAGTGCGCTAACGTTTCATTAACACTAATTGCATAGGGTAAGCGCTGCGGAGAAACAGGGTAAACGTAGACCGAGACGTAGCGTGAATAAGGTGGTAGTGGTGGGTGGGGGTGCAGACTAGGTCGTTAATTGGCTCGTGATGCCAGCATCTCTCCGAGTAATCAGGATAATAACAACATACAAGTACGCTCGATGTGTAAACCTTAAGTGTGATATGCCCTCATTGGGTCACTTATTAGTAGGTAGGTAGTGGCGGCCTATGCCTGGTGAATCATTGTAATGGCCAGAGCCATACCTATCTAGTCAGGAAGCCAAGAGATGGTTGTAGTGTGACTTATTGTTACGCGGTGTGTCTCGTGTGCAGCTAGGCTGCAAAGCCTGTTGCTTTTTAAACTGGTGGCGGGACTGTGTTGCTGTCGTTTGCATGCTTGTCTGCTCTGCTGCTCCATCAGCTAATAACAAACGTTGCCTGTGTACTGTCCGTGTAGCCGTATTGTCCTGTGTTGTGCGTATCGCATATACTCGTGCTATGGCTCACTTTGAGGTTTTGTTTTCGGCTACTCTCTGCGGATCTATCTGCACTTGCTTTCGATAACCACGCTGATGATTACTGTGAAACGTTATATTGTAATATATAATATAATAATATATATTATATACTATATAATATATGTGGTTGCGTATAGTGTAAATCCAATTCGGTGACCTGAAATGGGGGTTGGAGGGCAGGCCAATTGTCACCCATTGGCAATTATTGTCCATTCGGCAGTGTAAAAGTGTGCCTTTGGCATTCTGTGATACAATGTTTGGGGGAAAAACAACAGCGTGGTAGCAATTCGAAAGGTGTTACGCCATCGTTTTACGATAATTCAGTAGCGCAGAACAAAATTTTGACTGATACGAGAAGCCTGTGGTGAATGACCATGCAGATGTTCTCATGGTTGATTGTACAGTTATCTATGTCGCCAGTCATGTGTCTTATCTAACACCGAACGAACGATTGAGAGCGGGTTAACTTTATTTTTTTATCGACTTCTGCGAGTTTTTTTCCCTACTTATAATTTGTTGTGCGTTATTTCTCTGTTATTTGTTCTCAGTTGCTCGATATTTCAAGGGACATTATTTGCCATTTTATTTACGGTCGGTTGATTTTCGCACGGCCAGCTTCGTCCCCTCTGTGTTTCCAAACATCTCTGTCTCGTGGCTGTGAATGTAGTGCCTATCTTCGCTTGTCCTGGTGATTGGGAGGCAACACGCCGACTGTGCATACTAATTAATTAGATAACCCTGGTGATGGACTATGGCATTGCTCGCGCTGAGTAAATGTGCATCAGCGGTTCACCTGTGTGCTTGTCTTACCTGTGGTGCGTCGGCGTTGGGGTACGGGGCGTATTGGAATACCAGGGTGCCGTTGTCAGAATGATCCATGCGTGCGTTTACACTTATTGCAAATGTCTGGATTTCTTTTTATTTGGGGTTTATGAGGAAAATGTTACTCGATGACAATTCTGAATCCTAAACGATGGTATCCTAATACAGGGTATAATCCTAGCCTCTTCTCGGAAACGTTCAATGAACTCAAATCTGCTTCACAGTGTGTTTCTAGCATGGTCTTTACTTGCGGTCGTTCTGACAATATCACCCATGTGTGAAAACCCCCGAATAACATGTTGCTAAATCGGTGAAACCCGCTGGTACCATGGGTATGTTAACTGCATAATATTTATTCTTCTCGGTATATAGTTTTAAGTCGGAGTTAACCTTAGGTTGGGTATTGTTAAGTTCGAGCTTCGAGGTACGTATTATATCCGGTAATCACCACCGTACTTTGATTGCTTCGCGTTTGCAGTGATTTCGTATTTTTAAACAATACGAATAAGTGGTGAAATAATAAGTAAGTAAATACAGAGACGAAAGAGCAGTAGCTAGCTGTGTCTGACTAGGCTGGGTCTCAGTATGAAACTTACAGTTGCCACTGCTCATTGTGTGCGTGTATGGTTACTAGAATTAGGATTCTTCCATTGCTTGCTTGGTGCTAAATACTCATGCTGCCGTCTAGCTTTGTACAGTCTTAGATGCCTTCATGTTATCCCCCCACAAAATCAAAATATTTATAGACGTTTAGACTGTACTAGTGCGGCTTTTGTTGTTAGATTTGTTTTCATAGGGCGCCTATATTGTAATAATATGATTTGCCAGGTTAGTTTTAACTTTGTTATGTTTATTATTTTAGGTTTTTGTTATAGATGGCATTGTGGTTATTTTAAAGCAATTGTTTGTAGAAACACGTTGCCGTTTAGGTGACTATTATAGGTAGATGTTAACTACAGAGATATTTATATACACGATTGTCAATTTTTAGTTCAGGCATACTACATTCAGTCGATTCTTAATTAGGGATTTAACTATTTGTAATAAGAGATTACATCCCATGAACACAAGGCACAGTGTAGGCTACAATATATAATGCTCAAACGACTAGCGTTCATGGGATCGTTTTATATGTATTTTGTACAGTCATAAACCAACTTCGATTTTAATTGGTTGCAAGTAATGATATTTTTTCTCCAGAAATACATATTGCTTCACGAGCGTGTTAAAATTGAAATAATGATATAATCCATATTGATAATAGTACCACATGGCACCTGCCTGCGAAGCTCTATCCTTCTGAATGGAATTGAAACATTTGCATAGAATTATATAGAATTATATGCATAGAGCAACATTTCAAGGAACGTATTAAGATTTCATGACTTGCGGGTATTGTCGGTAATTTAGGGCATAATATCACAATATAATTATATAAAGCAGTAAAGGACCGTTAAGTAGGCTAGGCTAGGCCTGCTCACTGGTGGAAAACCCGAGGGTGATGTTTAATGATAAAATATAAATTAGCATTGATAAGGTTAGTGAATTCACATAAAGTAGTTTCTTGTGTAGGGCGGACTACTGGTTGTCAAAGCCCTTAGTTTTATGTAATTCTATTAATAAGTCACTAGAATACCGCACAGGATTACCCTGACATGATAAACTGTGTTATATTTTAGTATTCTAACATCGTAACTCTCATAGCTGCATGGTCAGTAAAGCTCTCGTTTATGCAACGCCAGTGCTTATATAAGTTTACGTAAGTTTAAATATGGGGTGGGTGGTCCCACTGTATGCTTTCGTTTTCCCATCTGCAGATCGAAGTTGCATTTGGGAAGGCGAATGGTGATGAAGGAATCAGTATATTTTGTAAAATTAAAACGTGTATTATTCCTTCGGGAGGATTTTCAGTCATTGATCTGTGGTTGAAGATTTCGATCAGTTTTGCTCAGAGTCGGTGTGTTCTACTCGTATTTACTGCTATATAAGTAAAGTTACTGCTATATAAGTAATGTTGTAAATTAGCAGGTTGTGTTGAGGGAATGTAGGCTTCCATTTTAGGTTCACTCTGTATATCTCACACGTGTAATACGATAATATATAGCTACTGCTCATGAACATGATTGTATTTACTAAGAATTCTGTTTGCTGTTTATATTATGGAGACTTTTAGTACAGGCAAAACGACTATTACACAATTACTTCCCTCGCTTAAAATTCTCTTTCTGTTAATAAAACAGTTGAGCACAGATTTACGAGTTTAGATTCACGCACAGTACAGATTCCTACACCTCAGTTACCAATTCCTCGTATTGCTCCTAGCCTGTAATAAGACTGATATTTCTAAATCACGTGATGTCGCTGGTTAGTGACTACCACATTTCATCTTAATTTACAAAAGGTATGTATCGTCACCTGAAACCAACTGTTTGACTTACTTGCAGTGCACATCTTGCACATAATAGCATATTTATCTTCTTCTTTTTTGCGTTGAAATATGAGTTATTTGAATATAATCACATGTGAAATGTAAATAGATAAATAATTAAATCGCTTGCCTTTAGAAAACGATTCTGGTCCCTGTCTGAGTCGGTGTTCTAGGAGCCTGCATGTATGGTCACATACACTGCAGAGCTCTGCTCTAATAAACGGTCACTACTTCACTTACTTAAGTCTGCGGTTGAAAACCAACTATGCAAAGTCCATTACATTAGCCCATCTAGGGTAGACGTACAGTCAGGAGTACGTTAATAGGTATTAGTGTAGTTCGTTGTACGCGTGTGCACGTGCGCTGCTATGCGCTGACGGTTGGCGGTGGGTTAGTTGCAGGCTTGATGTCGGAGCGCTCGGTCGACGACCCGTCCTACGCCGCCGACGTCGTCGTGCTGAGCCGACGCGCAAAGCCGCTGACGTCCGCGCAGCGTGAAGCTCGCAAGTCATTGCCGCCGGAGCAGACGGAGCCGCCGCAGCAGCCGACATACAACGTGAAAGGTGCGAGGCGGGCAGGCGTGGCTGCGTGGCGGCGTGGCTGCGTGCGCGTGCCGCGGTGGCGTCGGGGGAGGGGGAAGGGTGTTCGCGTGGGGTTGTCGCGTCTTGTGGCAGTGGGGTGTGGGTTTGACCTGCTGTTAACGGGAGAGGGTATTTGTTTGTCGAATGGCTCCGGGATGCATCGACTTCGTTTAGATACGAGTAGTCAAGTAATCTTGTTAAATGTGCCTACCTACTTTGGGGAAATATTCTAAATTTGGGAAAATATTCTAAAATTTCTGATTTGGAAAATATTCTAAAATTGGGAAAATATTTTAAATAATATGCTTATTCCATACCGTAGTCACAACTGCTTACTCATATGGGTCGGAAATTGATCACGTCTACTTGGAGAGAGCGATGCTTGTGTTTTATTGTTTGGCGTGCAATGACACTGAATTTCTAATTTGTCACGTTCCCATTTCAGAGAGTTTTTCCAGCGATGACATACAATCCGTGTCCTATCGCTCCCGTTCCCGTGACAACAGTGACTCGTCACGTGATCTGCGAGTTATCAGTGGTAAGGTTTATGTTTAAAGCCTTATAAGTCATATAATAAAATGCTACTATTATCGATGCCACCCTTGCTGGCAATAGCATGCTGCTATCATGTATTTCACTATCGTGTTACGATACCGCGCTCGCCGTGTACCCGTGTGCGTGTGCGTGTGCGTGTGCGTGTGCGTGTGCGTGTGCGTGTGCGTGTGCGTGTGCGTGTGCGTGTGCGTGTGTGTGTGCGTGTGCGTGTGTGTGTGTGTAGTATATGACACCGCGCTCACTGTGTGCCTGTGTGTGTGTGTGCGTGCGTGCGTGCGCGTGCGCGTGCGCGTGCGCGTGCGCGTGTGTGTGTGTGCGTGTAGGAGCGTGTCTGCACTGTGTGTGTGTGTGTGACTGTGCGTTGCGGTGCGTGCGTGAGTGTGCTAGTATGATGGACCACCGTGCTCACCGTTATGCCTGTGTGTGTGTGTGTGCGTCGTGCGTTGCGTGCGTGCGTCTGTACGTGCGGGTGGCTGTTGCGTGTGGTGTGTAGTACTATGACACCGTGCTCATCGTGCGTGCTGTGGTGGTGTTGTCGTGTGTGTAGTATATGACACCGTGCTCACCGTGTGTGTGTGTGTGTGTGTGTGTGTGTAGTATATGACACCGTGCTCACCGTGTGTGTGTGTGTGTGTGTGTAGTATACGACAACGTACCACCAGAGGACATGCCGAACGACGCCGACCAGGAGCCGAGGCGATCGTCCGCGCAGCCGGCGATGCGGCCCAGCAACACGTTCAGCACGGGCAGCGAGCTGAGCAGCGTTGCCAAGGCAACGTCGTCGGCGAGTCTGCGCAGCGTCGCCGAGGAGCCGCCGCCGCTCGACGCCGTGCGCACGTCGACGCCGAAGCTGTCGGCCGAGCGTCGGCTGAGGCAGTTGACTGCCGGTCAGCCGGTCACAGGTGAGCGCCGACGTAGCGCGCGGTAGACGCCCCCCCCCTCCTATGGAGAACGTTCTCCACCACTCTATTATATTGCGTATGGTCTTGAGCACTTCTATTTGTATGCATACCAGGTGCGAATAATGACAAATGACATGTGGTGAGACAATCCACAAGTGCCATTCAGGTACATGTGTATAGGGATCTGACCTTTATCGTTCATTTGTTATTTTCCCCCGCGTTATTTATGCCAAATAATGGGGATTTTTCTACATCTCCGGGAGCTTTTCAAACCCAAACCTTCCTACGGAAATGGAAGTCCATTCACCTAGTCTGTGCGCATGCGCGTGCATTTACGTTAAACAATCGCAACCACGCTAAATGAGGCGTATTCCGTGCAAAACCAGATTTAGCAGACGTGCAGATTTTACAAGTTCTCGCGGCATTGCGCCGCTCTTGCAGGTTACGACAGCGACTCCAAGTATGGCCGCTCGAGCAGCACGCCGCGTCGCGAGGCGCCGCCGGACGCCGTCAGCGTGGAGCGGCGCCACAAGAACGGCGACAAGTGTTCGAATCTCGCGCGCGTCGCCGAAAGCAACGGTACGGGCGGCGGCGCCGAGGCGGCGGCCGGCGCAGGAGGAGAAGGAGGAAGCAAGCGCGACGGCGTCTACCTGGAGGAGGGGGATGCTGAGAGCGGGGAGAAGACGAAGGACGGCAAGCCGCCGAACTCGGTGTGGTACGAGTACGGATGCGTGTAGTCGGCGAGGCGCGCGGCAGCCGAGAGTCACCGTCTACAGGGCTAGCACAACCATCGTGTAACCGCACGCTCTCGTTTTCGCTCTCTCTCTCTCTCTCTCTCCCAACGTGTAACCCCACATATTGCTGTTCTATTTAACAACGCGTAAGCCCAACGCACAGCTGCAGTCTTAATATTAGTTGTGATAGAGCGTGCGTGTTTGTAAAACGTTTAACGCGACGCTAGAAGTCGCTGTCGTTGTAGAGAAGTCGGTGGGGGGGGGACGAAGACGAATTTACATTCGCTGGGAACGATCAAAGTAATGGCTGTATCTTAGGTAACCGTATGCTAGCACGTACCACAACGACGCTCATACTCACTGCTTAGAGATTCAAGCTGCAGTCGCCGAAATCGCAGCGTGGTAATGCGGCAGGTGGAAATCCACGTACCTGTGCGCGTGTTACTCGTGACGTGTTTACGCTGTTTGTACGCATCGTAGGTGTACAAATATGTAATTGGTAGATATATGCTAGCGACGTGTCCATTTGTATATGCGTCTTTACGGCGGTTGCACGTAAAGTAATATATGGGCGTATTTCCACGTAGTAGCCATAGCATGTCGTGTATATTTGCTTGTACGGTTTGAAACGAACGGCTATGCTCGATGTATAGTGAGGTAGTATTGCGTGCGTATAAGTGTGATTTTATGCAATTCTGACGTTTGTATAAAGGTTTCCCTATATGATTTTTTTATATAGCATTTTGTCTGTGATTTGCAAAAACAAAATAATATGTTTGTTCTTTTAGTTAAACGTGAGGCAGTTATGGAAATGACTGTTGGCAGTCGTGAAAGTTTACACGCATGAAATTCTGTACGGTGTTACGTTGGTTAAAAAACTGCAGTCTAGTAGTCACCCCCCCCCCCCTACACGCGCAATTTGAATATACACGTGTAAAAATACGAAGGCATTTTTACGATTTGATGTACTATGAAATCAGTATTGTCAGTTGATTTTACGTCGGCATGGTCACTACTTACCTGTATGCTGAGCATGTAAGAAAAATTTTAGTGATATATATTTACGCACTTTTAATACTCTGCACTAGTCTGCTGAGAAGTCCCGCTACTAGTTTTTGATCTGAACATGTAATTCTGTTAGATAGTCTTATTAAGGGAATGAAGGGGGAGCGTCGGATGAAATTACATCATGCGAGAGATACGGTGAGTGTTAATTCGCTAAATTATGTACAAGCGCAGAACTAAATCACATCTATGTGTCATCTCCGAACTGTTTACATTGAAGTGTTAGTACAAGCATAATCACGATGATGATTAAGTTCGAGCCTGATTACATACGAGCGCGTTTCAGACACACACGTGTTCGGGTTGCCATCTGGTTAAACGAGTCTAGGAGAATTCGTGCGTATGGCGTGAATTTTAAATTCTGTGCAGTTGTATTTGTTCACACGTTGCGCTTATATTACTATATATCAACACATATACACTAATGTATGCAGTACGTGTAGTATTGTGTGATCGTGATTAAGCCTTGTAGGGGAAAGTCTGTAAGCTAGCTACTTCTACCGAAGCGCTTCTACTTCGTTGGCGAGTAAACAAATGAGAAAATGTTCGCTTTTTCTGTACGTGTTTGTGCGTGTATGTGTGTTTGTATGTAGATTAATAGTGTGGTAACGCTGTTTTGTGCAAGTAAATAGTGCGCGCTGGTAATCATGTATAGTACGCCCATTTGTTTCTGGTGATAACTGGCTGCCTATAGCTCGAACATTTGTTTTGCACGGCGCCTTAATTTTAAATATTGTACATTATTTCGATAATGATACGACGCGTTTTGCAGCACCTTTGTGATTTCTTTGTTTTCCAGCGATGTTTATTATGAACAGTGGTGTGCGTGAGAGATCTCGTAGTCTGCTTGTGTTGCGAGTCTTATACTGTATATTTGTACAGCGTGTCTCCGTGTAATTATTGGTGATAAGCCTTAGTTTATA
The DNA here is from genome assembly GCF_000485595.1 of Priapulus caudatus. Taxonomy (NCBI): domain Eukaryota; kingdom Metazoa; phylum Priapulida; class Priapulimorpha; order Priapulimorphida; family Priapulidae; genus Priapulus; species Priapulus caudatus. Next base: position 359,542 of record NW_014577073.1, read on the forward strand.
GTTTTAACATCTCGAGTTTTTTTTAAGGAGATTACAGTTGCGGTATTTCTTAAAGGCCTCCATGCATGCGTTGTTTCGACACGTGCAGCCATGTTAGAAGATATATGCAAGATATGTTCACTACCTAATTTTGAGTTCGTATACAGATGTATGTCTGTGAGTGATCTATCAAGCAGCAGAAGTGTCACATTGGATCATTACTATTTGCCAGTCTGTTTTATTTGGATGCTACCTGTCTCTTCTCTGTTGAAATGCCTTCAAGAGTTTGGCAGCCGTACTAGAGTACGTAATCGTCATTTCATTTCTTCTAAGAGAAAGGGCAATTAGTATAAGAGCCACCCGAAAACATCCTGCTGGTCGAAAGATTACAAACCGCTCTACGGACGAATTGGAAATATTAGCTCCCCTTTATATTATAAAAATTATTGCATTTTGCAAAACACTAGTGAAATTATAGCGTAATAGAGTTGGCACGACGCATAGAGTGCATGTAGCTGCCACGTTTATACAGTCATCCCAACAATCACACCTAATTAAGTATTACCTGTGGTAAGCACATAATGTAATTTACCCAGATAGATCTCATTAAATATGGTAATGAATTCATCTTAATGTAATGTGTTTTGTATACTTGTATACGTGAGTCATTTGCAAACATGTATGTGAAGACAGCTTTGAAGACATCGTCATGTGATTGCTCTGCAAAATCATGGTATGGTCGAAATTGGAGATCGTGTGTGGTTAACAGAGAAATGGCAGACTCCCACCAAATAATACTGGGCGTCTTGTACCATTGTAATTAATTTGCATGGTTTCACCTATGCTTAGCACACTTGAGCTTTGTGGACACACGGTCAGGAAAGCCATCTTTAAAATGCTTGACGTTTTCAAAACAGACTACGATATAAGTATGTAGCTATCCACTACTGTTGAAACCAAGAGGTGGTCATGTCCACACCAATTATATACGGTTGGTGTAAAAATGCTTAGCTGGGATACCTGGCATTATTTGCGTCTGAGTGAGGGGGTAAAAATAACCGTTATAGTTGAGTAGTTTTCTTGGAACCACAATAGTGCTATCATACACGGGGGGTGCGGGAAGATTGGCCACCGTATGTTCAAGCAACACATTTTATTTTTTTATTTTTTTAAAGACATTAGTATTCGTTCAAGCTATTTGTTAGTATCGGTCTCTCATATGGGCCCTGGAATACCTCGCCAGGGAGATACCGGATGTACGCAATCACAGGAATTATACTGCTACAATATTTGAGCAATTTAAAAAGATTGGTCCACTTGTTATTATCTAAATGGTTTATTTGGATAAACAATTTTCGTATCAAACATCATTCATCCAAGTAAGTGTGCTCTCACATCAGTTTTAACTAATATATCACCAGGCAGATACAGGACTATGGGGCGCCAAGTGTCGCATGACTGATTTCGTTACGAAATCAATGATTTTGTACGAAATCAAGTCTACAAAGTGATTTCGTTACGAAATCAACTACTGCGAGTGATTTCGTTACGAAATCAGCTACTGAGAGTGATTGCGTTACGAAATCAGCTACTGAGAGTGATTTCGTTACGAAATCAGCTACTGAGAGTGATTTCCTTACGAAATCAGCTACTGAGAGTGATTTCC
>NW_014577073.1:361196-385603 GCF_000485595.1 Priapulus caudatus
TCACTCTCAGTAGCTGATTTCGTAAGGAAATCACTCTCAGTAGCTGATTTCGTAACGAAATCACTCTCAGTAGCTGATTTCGTAACGAAATCACTCGCAGTAGTTGATTTCGTAACGAAATCACTTTGTAGACTTGATTTCGTTCCAAAATCATTGATTTCGTAACGAAATCAGTCATGCGACACTTGGAGCCCCATACTGGACACATGTTTAGACCATGCATCGGTGGCGCCAGAGGATGGTGGAGATTAAAACATGCTACACCAGGGAGGCCGAGGCCCCACCACGTCATTATAATTCGGTGGGAACAATGATTGATAAAACACTGCGTTAACAATTTAGTCCATAAGAGGATTCCGAAATATTTACCGAATATCCAATTAGGATATATTTGTTTATTTATTTATTTAAAGAGGGTTCATTTGTAAAATATATACCAACATGAGCTTAATTGCAAGTTCTTCGCCGTCAGTCACGTGCAATAATAAAAAGGTTTATAATTAAAAAAGGAGGCAGTGGCCAAAGTCTGGAAAGATTCTTAGTAAGTAAAATTTTGTGATCGATAACGGAGTAATCTTTTTTTTGCGATATTGAAACAAAGTTGTATTACCTATACAAACACGTGTTTGTATATATCTATGAATGTACACGTGTATACTCTCTGACGGCGAGGAGCTTGCAAGCTCATGTTGACATATCTGTTACCAATGACAATGTACCGTCTTTAAATTAATTAATAAATAAGTAAAATAAATGATATTTATGGTTAAAACAGAGCACGTATATCATATGATATACCAAACTGCATGCAGTGCCCCTTCGCACACTCAGGACTCAGTGCCCAATCGCACACTCAGTAGAATTGAGCCAGAGCGAGAGCGCCATCTGTCGTGGAGTTTGATGATATACGTGCTCTCGTTAAAACGTTATCGCACTGCACTCTGGGAAACACTGATGATTTATTTCGCGTTGATCTTGGGAAAGTTAATCGTTACCACGAATACAAAATTTACTTGTTCCTCAACAACTTCCGGTGTCTTCAAACATCGCAGCCCGCAGCATGTTGTGTTTTGTCAGCAAATTGGTGTACTAGCAGTTTGCCACATTTAAAGTATAATAAAATCGTGTTCATTGCCTGATCTTGCGAGATATATATCTATCATTATGGGAAGAAATGTGACACTAGCGACATGCGTGCTCAATCAGTGGGCAATGGATTTCGACGGCAACCTTAAACGTATCATAAAAAGTAGGTTGCCCTTGCCTTGTCTCTGGAAGTACCACTGTGCCAGTGCCAGTGGCGCTCATAGGGTTTATGTCCCCCAGGGTACTGCCGGAACGTACTCTGGTAACTATCTGATTTGGTTAGGGTTAGGGAGTAGGCGTAGGCGACTCCCTAGACTCGTTAGTGGAGTAGGCGAGGTACGGTCCGGCATATTAGATCGTACCAGGGTACGTTCCGGCAGTACCCTGGGGGACATAGACGGTTAGACCCTCTCAGCGCTAGTGGCAATGGCAATTGTAGCGAAGGTGCTTTGCTATCGTGATCGTATTAGTGGTTACGCGTGTGTGTATGGCTAACACCGTCTGCTAACGTCTATCAGAAACACATGAAAAGTACACAACAGCAGTAATATATACGTATTTAGTTACTCTCTTTAATAGTTACCTCTTAAACTATGTATAATCCCATAAAGGGCAGCCGCGGACACAGGCACTTGGAACGTCTCAATAAAAAAAAAGAAGGTAAATAAACACAAAATATATTTACTACCAAAGTCTTAATGTTTCTCTACTCTATTTCTCCTATAATCACCTGTAAATGCCGGTCAAATGCTGATCTGCAACACACAATTGCCAAAATTCGCTCGATGCTCGCTTGATTTCATACACGGATATCGAAATCGCACAAAGCCTGACGAAATTCTCGCGTTCGCTCCTGTTGCGCAGTTTATGTAAATGGCTGCAAGTACTGGGCTATAGGCGGCGCACTGCATTTTGGGAAACTACCACTCTGCTTTCCAACTCCCGTGTGAGCCTCGTCAAAGCCGCCAGTGGAGCGTTGCAAAAATGCTGCAGCGTTGCAGCGCAAAAATGAGGTCACGAAGAGCGCCGGTGGGTGTTTTCTGATTCCGACAGACATTTACATAAACTGCGCAATGGGAGCGAACGCGAGAATTTCATCAGGCTTTGTGTGATTTCGCGTGACACAGCTCGGTTAGGAACACAGACAGTATGTTTTTATAACAAGTGAACACTGTTCTTTAAATAGAAACAAAGATGGAGTAGAATGGTTGAATATTTGTGTTGTATTTGTATGAAATCAAGCGAGTGTCGAGCGAATTTTGGCAGCACGCTTTCCTACCTGCTATATATTTATGTGTCAGTGTGCAGCAGCTAGCGTGCGGTGTACTTGTGTGTTGCAGATGAGCATTTACAGGAAATTGTCGGCAATAATAGGTGAAAGAGAGTAGAGAAACATTAAGACTTTGGTAGTAAATAGATTTTGTATTTATTTAGTATTATATTTTATTGAAACGCTCCAAGTGCCTGTGGCCGCGGACACAAGGTTTACACGAGAGACTGTCATAACTTACGAGGATAACGCTGTGACGGTGTGCTGTCTGAAAGGATGTGCTGGCTATCGTGGTGTTCGTAGCAAAGTAGGCAGATATGTAGCGAATGAGTCTGCAAGATGTCTAATTCTTCTGCTTTCTACCCGAGCAAGAGATTTTATACCCAATCTAGAGATCCCGTCTACCTATTGTTTATCGTCAACCCCGCTGGAGCGCAACCGCCTGTAATTGGTTATCGCTTTGAAATGGCTAGTCACATGGTGACGATTACACAGCTGGGCATGTACCCAAAATAGAACAATAGAATAGTTGTGGTTCTACCCTTTTCCCCAGCTAATTGCTTACTGTGTAATTCGGCGGTGTTACACAATGGTACAAACTGAAACTGTTGCAAGTACAAATAAAAACTTCAAATCCCCTACTCCTAATAGTACTTACAAGTGTAATGCCTGCCATATATTGATTTTGTATTCATGACACTAATGTTATTGAATTAGCGATTTGGATATTACTCCGATACTACTAAAATCTTAAAGCGAGGATTTCTCAGACTCATGTTTTTACTAACCATTTTCAGAATCACATTTTTTCAACCGTTTTGATACTTACCAGTACTCCTTGCATAACATCAAATGCATATGATATAGTTAGGCTAACATGTCATAGAACAACATTCTTTCCACCATTGCCATTGGCACCAATAATGTGCACTGATCTATATTTAAAATGAGATTGTTTACATATATATGTCAACAAACCTAGCATGTTAGTTTTGCTCTCGCGAGACCGAAACGCTGTCTCTACACTAGGTTAATTACCTTTGTATACATTTCTAGATATGTACTACACTGTACTAGTCTATAATTTATAAATAATTGCGTCACATAACTGCATGCACTTGTTTTGTGGGATAGTTTGAACATTCCATTATCGCGAATCTGAACAGAAGGTAGTGAGCTTGCTGTTCATTTATTGTTTTATAGCCTATAACAGCAGGAACTTGTAATAATTTTTATGCTGATGTAATCAGTAATATGTACAGTGACAGATGAGTCTAAATTTCTCTCCATTTATTAAATTCTCGATTTCCTTGTGAGATGATCGTTTTAATACACCACGGTAGCCACTTTCACGGTATTACTAGATTTATAACTATAGTTTATTATCTGGTATTGGGTTTTGGTTTAAAATTTTTGTGCAAACAGACTAAACACTGTGGATGTCTTACAGGTATTGAAGAGGCTAAAGCAAAGGGAGCATCTTACAGATTGGGTCCAGAACTAGAAATACCGTAAGTTGGTTACAAGACCACAGAGAGAGCTTGGTTGTCTAGTAATTAGCATGCCGGGCACCTTTAGCTATGAAGGCTTGAGTTCCGACCCCGACCAAGCCAGTGAATTTTCTCGAGGTGTAAAACTTGTAATCAACACTGCTTGGACTAAATCTCATCTCTGCTGGGATGACCATGTAAAATGGTGGGCTCGTCTCCAGTAATTGGGACGTAAAAGAACCCCTGAGAATGTAAACCACTCTGGCAGTGACCGCTACCAGCCCCCACAGAGGTCGACCTGGTGAGTGCTTTGAGGCTCATTAGTAAATTTGGTAAATCGCGATTCACCAATGTATCGGTGAATCGTTACAGCCGTACCTTTATGCAGGACTTGTCTTGCTGGGCAAATCTTATCACTCATAATCTAACAGCATCAGGGTGCATATATTATTAACCTGTTAGTTAACTCCATAAATATTCTAATTGCAGTGGCTATGGATGTGCTGACCATTTTATGGAAAGTGATACCATGCTCCATTCCTTTGAAGTGCTGGCAGAGTTGCTTTCACATCCAGCATGTCAAGACATAATCATCGACACCGGAATGTATGTGCATTGAGCGTTTTCGGAAGAGTTAGACGGGCCATGAAATTCATGTTTTTGACACCAGCATTGAGGGTGCTGGTAACCACAAATTTTTGTCAGCCCTTGGCAAAGTTTGCATACGCTATATATTCTGTGTTTCTGTTTGTACAGCTACTGTATGCACCTCCGTGTCACTTCTAATGTATCTTGACATGATAGAAGGTCGTGTGTGTGTATGTGTGTATGTGTGTATGTGTGTGTTGGAAGTATTTCCCTCTTCCACCGTGTTTAGCCAAGTTAAAGGTTGCAATACAGTAAAAACTCGCGTATAAGAACCTGTATTTTTCCAGGTTAGCCTAAAAAGGTTCTTATATAATTGGTGTTAACTGGGAAATTAGGCTATTTAGGTTCTTAAATAGGTTCTTATTTTCTTAAGAAAAAAAAGGTGCTTGTGGCTGGTAGAATATTGGTGCGGGCCATTGTTTATACAAAATAATCATATAATTATAGTGACTGCAATCTAGACAAATACAAACCCTATTCTACGTTCTTATTTCTTTTTATGCCCTTTATACATAATAGAGGTATATAGACCACCAAGAACTTGTTTTAGTTAATTTATGAGTTTTAAAGTGTTAACTGTATTTTATCAAATAAGAACCTGTTTCAAGTTTTAGGCTACAACAGGTTCTTATGTCAAGGGGGTCTAAATGGAAAATCTTAGCCTAACAGGTTCTTAATCACTAGGTTCTTATACGTGGGTTTTTACTGTACTCAGCTTTCTGTTTTATCTTGACCTAAATGTACACTCTTATCATATTAGTTTTATGCCAATTATCATACGTTACGATTTCTTTTATCTTTTCTCTCGTAGGCCAATAATGCACAAGAGTGTTGTCTACAACTGCAGGGTGATATTTCTGAACAAGTAAGTGATGTGAGAATAAATGAAATTTCGATGGCGCAGTGTTTTATCGTTGGGCTGTCATAATACCAGGAGTCTATCAATATAACTAGATATCATATAATATAACTAGATATCTACATCCATAAACAACCCCAAAGATTATTGTAGTGCTGTGGCTATTGTTCATGGTTTTGAAACGTTTGTCATATGATGTGAAATTGTAATAATAAGCTACATCCAGTAAGGATTTTAATTGTTTAAAAAAAAGATCTATTATTTATGTTATCATCGTCACCACAAGGAAACATGCATCTATGTTTTGTCATTTTTTTCTGATTAGTCAGCTTTACTATATCTGACCTATGTGTTTGCTGTTTCATGTTGCATAGAAAAATCCTGCTGATCAGGCCAAAGAAGTGTATGTGTGATGATTACAACTACAGGGAGTCCCGGTGGTTCACTGCCTGGCAAAAAGACAGGACTGTGGAGGAATATTACCTACCCAGAATGATTTCCGTTATTACTAATCAGGTATTCAATATATATGAATATATGAAATAATTGTATGTTATTACTGCCACAGTACTATAATAATTTCAGAACGTACCCGCTAGAGGTGTAACGATACACTAGGCTCACAATATGATACATATCTCGAAATGTAGGTCATGATACGATGCGTATCGCGATACACAAACATAAAGAGTCAGTCAACATAAATGTTGAACAGAAACCCAATGTCAATGAAAATTACATCATAACTAGCGCTGTGCATCCAACTTGCCCCCACACTTTACTTTGTATCGATACCTCTTCTTATTATGTAGTTATTGTTTCGAACGTCAGACATGCTATTAGTCATTTATGGATGGAAATGTTGAATTTCTTGTGTTTCGAGAGTTTCATACTCCTCTATGGGACAAAATATGAGTTATTATTTTTGTTTAAATTATTTATTATGTTTTGGATTTTGTCAGTTAGATCATGTTTCTCATTCTCTCCCTCTCTCTCCTTTTCTCTCTGTCTCCCCCTCTCTCCCCCTCTCTCCTTCCCCCTCTCTGTCTCTCCCTCTCCCTTTCTATCTATGTGGGTGTGTGTGTGTCTGTATGCATGCATGCATGTATATATGTTTGCCGGTCTGTCTGGCTGTCTTGTTCTCTGTCTATCTCTCATTCTCTTGCTTTCTCTGTTATTAGAAAACGGTAAGCTTTGGAGATGGTGTAATATCCACTGTGGACACTTGCATTGGGGCCGAGATTTGTGAAGAACTTTGGAATGCTAACAGGTTTGCATTTTATCTTTATTATATAATTTTTACAATGTTTTAATTATAATAATTCCATAACCTTCCAAAATTCCCAAACATTAACTCCACTTAATTTTGTCTGTAATATCCTCACATATCCTTAACTGCTAAATGTAGTATATTCATATATTATATGTTATGTTAATAATACAGCCATGAGTTTTTGGCTCATCTGACATAGTCAGATGCAGCTTGTAGAATCGATGCAGCTTGTCGCTGTGCCGTGCGTGCGTCTGTCCCGTGCGTCAACATGGGGCCCAAATCTTAACCGCCTTGACGTTCGCGGTCACGACTTTTGGACGCGGCGGGGAGCGGGATTGTCAACGCGTGTAGGATGTCGAAGCTGAGGGCGTCAAGGTCAAAGGTCAAGAGGGATGTAAGAAGGGGAAATTCCCTCCTTAATTAGCGTATAGGGAGGATGCAGAATTGCGCCGCACAATCTAAACGGCCGACTAGTGTCGTGATAGTCGTGTCAGCCTCATGGGTAGGAAATAAGTCATCACTGCGCCGAAATTGGAGGTCAAGGTAAAGGTCAATGGCGGACAGGGCAGATTTAGACATTTTCTGACAGCACATGCGTCCTGGCTGGCAGCGATTGAAACACTTTTTTGGGTTTCAGTGCGTGACTAGCATTTTTATGCTTTATGAAAGGACATGCATGTCATTTCTATGCTGAATTGCGTTAAGAGTGAGTGTCGGATAACGGTTTTGACCCTTAAGGGCGGTTAACATGGATTCTTTATGTTAGAAAGAATTTGACTGCCGCGGTTTGCTAGTAGAATCATATACATGCCTGGATGTATTGAGGCTACAATGTCACAGTCGAAATTTCAAAGCTTAAATTTGTGTTGGAGAGGTTTATGGTCCTTAAATCTATTAGATTTCTATGGCATTCTGTACTGTCAGTGTGTTAATGTCCGTATGCATGCCAGTTGGCCACTCCAGTGCCAGTGCATGTGGTGGTTACTTGTGTGTTTATGCCCTGGGTTTATTGTTACAGGTGCAGCGTCTATTTTCAGCCTGTAGGGTTGGATAGGTGAATGGCGATGTGTGCCTTACCTTTCTGTCTTGAATAGTTGGTATACTCGTACGATGGGGCTTCATCTTTATCTGAAGCAATGTAAGCTGTCTACGGTCAGGATTCTGATTTTGTTGAAACCTTATTTTTGTAATTTTTTTACATCAAAGTTGAGTCTAACGTTATAAAATATCTCTAAAGCTCTCACGTGTTTAAGTTTTTCGTTGGTTAATTTGCCAAAATCTTGACGATGTGAATTAGTGTTATCCTAACACTATTTTACCCAATCACTGGCGTCACGTCGGGTTTGCTGCCTGGTGCTGTGGTCGGATGTCATCGTGATTTGTGTATGGTGCACAAAGTCGTGCCACAGATTCTGTTTTGATTTCGCTGTTGGCCTATTAGAATATACAATATAGGAAAATAATATAGTATGTTTATGTTATATATGTTTGGAAATTATTATTAACTGCGATGCTTATTGTGTTTTTTCTAATTTTCTGCAACAAAATGTTTGTGACTTCCTTCAGGATCGATCAGAAGCCTAGATAGACTAACGATAACAATGGTGTGGGCCAGACAGTGCCATCGGAAAGAAACGACAAAGAGTAAAAGAGAAGAGCTTTACTGAGAAACTCCCGCTTTCGTTTACAGGATTTTCATGGCTCCATATTTTGCATGCCTCGATTTACCCGCAATGTTCGCTATATGGCTAGCTGCGTACTGGGCGCCACACAATATTTTGCGCATCTGGCGTTGTTGTGAATGACGTTTTTTGGTTACTCGATGCCACGCGCCAATTCGGGTTAAAGAGCGATATTGAGCATGAAAATAAATAGAACGCTATTGTTATTTTCTACATTTTCTTTTGGTACAAATAACACACAAAATACTATCTTGCTGATTGCTCCAATTCGTGACGCTAATACGTGTAAACTGTACGCGCCATCTCATGGCACTTTCATACGATCCAACGATACCCCGCCCCACAACCCAGTTCCTCGGAAGGTTCCTGGATACCATCCCTGTGCCTTCCCTGTTTTGGAGTGTTGTGAACACATTTGGGACTAACAGGGTTTACTAGAATCCCACCACTCCACCACAGAGTCACCGCAGTAGACGTTAGATGAGTGCTGTCGCTCCGCGGCACTTGTTTTATACTTACCTATCTTTACTTGTTTACTAGTTCATCTGAAGGCATGTTGACAACGTTTTGTACTTATTTTAGCTCGCATGTGCATCAGGGTTTAGATGGAGTGGAAATTTTTACAAATTCAAGTGGCAGTTACCATGAGCTACGAAAATCATATGTCACTGTTGATCTTGTCAAGGCAGCAACATATAAGGTGATATATATAGTGAGCTGTAGTTCTATGGGTAGGTCTATATTTTAGGCCATTGTGTTATATTTGCAATCCATTCGTTTACTGACATGTATTTACATCAAAAATGATGAATGTGTAAAATATAGAATTTGATTAATTACATCATTAGATTGACTGAAAAAAATCGCAAACAGTGACTTCACTACTGTACCAAGGCTTGGTCTGGATATGTGCTTTTTGTGTGCAACTGCTGCAGAGTGGGGGTATCTACATGTTTTCCAATCTGCGTGGTTGTGATGGCGACAGAGTTTACTACAACGGCAATGCGTGCATAGCAATCAATGGCTTCATCGTGGCGCAGGGAGACGAATTCTCGCTGGCTGAAGTGGTGAGTGCGCATAGTGTAGCCGACGCGTCGTTTCGCATTCTAGCATGGGAAAAAAAGAATGCTATGTGATTGCATGCGACTATGCAGCTCTTCCTCCCTAAAATATTATTTGCCTTTATATTATTGGTGTACGAAGCAATTTATTTAGCTATCAGTCAATAGAGCTAGATGGAAAACATGGCTGTGACAACAGGGCCGTGACAACAGGCTGCAACAACAGGGCTGTGACAACAGGGCTGTGACAACAGGGCTGTGACAACAGGCTGCAACAACAGGGCTGTGACAACAGGGCTGTGACAACAGGGCTGTGACAACAGGCTGCAACAACAGGGCTGTGACAACAGGGCTGTGACAACAGGCCGCGACAACAGGGCTGTGACAACAGGGCCGTGACAACAGGCCGCGACAACAGGACTGACAGCAGGACTGTGAGGACACGGCTGTGACAACAGGACTGACAGCAGGACTGTGAGGACACGGCTGTGACAACAGGACTGACAGCAGGACTGTGAGGACACGGCTGTGACAACAGGACTGACCGCAGGGCTGTGAGGACACGGCTGTGACAACAGGGCCGTGACAACAGGGTTGTGACAACAGAGCTGTGACTACAGGGTTGTGACAACAGGGCTGGGACAACAGGACCGTGACAACAGGCCGCGACAACAGGACCGTGACAACAGGACTAACAACAGGACTGTGACAACAGAGCCGTGACAACATGACTGACAACAGGGCCATGACAACAGGACTGTGACAACAGGGCCGTGACAACAGTACTAACAATAGGACTGTGACAACAGGGCCATGACAACAGGACCGTGACAACAAGGCCGTGATAACAGAACCGTGACAACAGGGCGGTGACAACAGGGCGGTGACACTGTCACTAATCACAGCCCTTGACAATGCCACAAACAACAACAGCAATGCAACAACAATGCAGCTGTGACAGTATCACTTAATGACAGGGTCGTGCTAATGTCACTAGTGCACTGTGCACATTGTAGGAGGTTGTCACGGCAACGCTTGACTTGGAGGATGTCAGATCGTATAGGCATGCGATCCGTAGTTGGTGTGCGACTGCCGCTAACTCTGCTCCATATCCAAGGATGCAGGTGGGCTGGTTATTACCTTATGAAATATTATTAGCACTTGCAATGTAATGCTCGTAGCGGTGTTTCCAATGTATGTGTTTTCGTGTGTTTTCAAGTCTGCTATGAAACTGAACGAGCTGCATTATGTTTCTATATTTACCGACATTCTTCTGCATGATATTTACATTTTGTTGCATCGAAAACACGTAAAAAGTGATTTAGTGTATGTAAACATCACTTTCCTCCCGTAATGCTGTTCTATTCTTTCAGGCCAATTTTGCTCTATCGGGTGAGACTGATCTCTTCATGCCAACGTATGAGCCAATTCAATGGGTTTATCACACACCAGAAGAAGAAATTGCGTAAGAATATATTTTAGTATGTTACAGGTGCCTTCATGTAACCAATGCCATTAATTTGTTGCAGAGCACTGTAAAACCCACATAAATAATCATTTGTACTATAAGAGAAATTTTAATAACGCGTAGCATGCCTATACTACGTGAAAAAGGCCCAAACTCGAACATTTTATTTTGCCATAGTTATGGTTAATGGGAGTAAGATAATTGAATTTATGTAAGTAACAGATAATGAAATGCTTCTCACTTTCAGTAAGAAAGTGAGAAGTCATAAATAAAAAAACGCATCTTGTGACATTTGTCTCAGTAGTTCTACTTGCTATGCAATAATGTATGCGACTGTCATTCATGTACAGGCAGGTGTATGTGCACAACGTTAAAACGATTGACTTTTGCTAGATGTTATCTTTAACAGCAGCATTTAAGTGTGAAGCGTTTAATGCTGCTAATCTGCTGCGGTTGATAATTAGTTAATTCGTAGATATGATTCCTAGCTGAATTTGTGATTTATTGCTATATGGGGGAGTGTTTCGTGGCCCAACCTACGTGCTGAATTGCTTGCTGCCTGCTACTCATTCTGATTTTGGGTCACCCTGATGCGTGACTGTATCTATATACGGTCCTTTGTGTACACTTATCTACAGTCATGTCATACATGACTATTTCTTGGGGCTAGCCTTGGGCTGGAAGCAGACCATACAGATATGTCATTGTAGGGTAGAAGGAAATACACGGTACCTGACAGTGCCCTATTCAGGAGAGTGAAAGGGCGTGACACAGCAGGGCACATATATAGAAGTTACTAAAAGCCCTTTGTGAAATTTCAATGGTACCGTACCATGCGGGGGAGAGCCGTCATGCATGTGTCACATGTGTGCTACATGACTATGGGATTTTATTATAAAGTATTTGGATTGCATTCTGAGTAAAATCTATTTATGATAGACACACAATCTACCTCTATTTGTGGAGGAAACTTACATTGTTATCGAATCGTGAAAATTACATAAACACGTATATAGGATGGCAGATGAACTAAAAACCGTTTTATGTACATAAACGTTTGTTCAGTTCATCTATCCATCTATCTATCTGTCCATACATCCATCTATTTGTTTATCCATCTATTCATCTGTCCATTTGTCCGTCCATCTGTCTGTCCATGCATCTGTCTATCCCACTATTTATCTATCTGTGTATATATCTTTCCTCCCATCCATCCATTATTCCTTCCATTCATACATATAACATGTAAAAAGTAGGTATGTTTTAATATCGCAAAGTATGTTTGTAATTCTTATCGAGCTTAAACCTACTTATAATATACCTTATAATGTAATACATGATATGACATCTTGTGTACATTCATTGACTTGAATTGATCATCGAGAGACTTGCATGGATGGATAGACAAAAGTGTGGGTGGATGGATGAGTGGATAGCAGATTGGTGCATATACACATACATAAATCTGTTTATCAGTTTGTGATTCATCCATGTGTAAATATATATATATAGATATATACATGTATGTAATAGTGATGTTAATGTGTATAGGGGGTGCTTTGTTTCAGCATGGGCCCTGCATGCTGGTTGTGGGATTACCTCCGTCGTAGTGGCATGGCAGGCTTCTTTCTACCTCTGAGCGGCGGTGTTGACAGTGGCAGCTGTGCGTGCATCGTCGCCTCCATGTGCAAGCTGGTGTGCGAGGCGGTCAGCCGTGGAGGTATGAGGCGCATCTCCCACTGCACAGAATCTACGATCTTGAATAGTGACGAACAATTGACTTTTCGTCGGTATTGTGTACTATACTATATGTATATATATATATATATATATATATATATATGTATATATACATATATACACTATATATATAGTGTCCCCTGCATTGACACGAGCGAGGCGGCCCGTCTCGCTCAAATTCTCAGCCGCCACACAGACATTTATCCAAAACACCGCCTCGCTGACGAAAATTTCATACAATGTGTTCAGAATATCTTAGAATGCACCAAATTGCACCATTTTGTCAAAATTTAGCAGGGGGCATGCTGCTGGACCCCCCTCGCCTTGCTAGGACCTCGAAACGCGCAAACACACCAAAAAAATTTACCACCTCAGACCTTTTTGGCCGGGGGAAACACTGTATATACATACATATATTAAACACCACAGTGAAGTGGATTGCATATTTTCCTGTTCTATATGTAGACAAGCAGGTGCTGGAAGATTGCAGGAAAATAGTAGGTGATGCAACCTACACGCCGACCGACGCCAAAGAACTCTGCTCTCGCATCTTCACCACCTGCTACATGGGCACGGAGAATTCGTCGCACGTTACCAAACAGCGATCGAAAGATCTGGCATCTCAGATCGGGAGGTGAGTGTCAAAACCTGGCTACATTATTCTACTACTATATCGCTATCCAGTTTAGCTAAATGACGATTAGGTTCACTCCGGGTCACGATGCAAGTGCATTCTGCATCTCTCTCCTGTGAAACTCTGTTGCTCAAGTTTTTTATCTATCACCTGAACGTGGTGATCAACGTGATGTCGTGCGCGTTAGTCCTCTCCTGTGAAACTCCGTCACTCGATTTTCCAGCTATCACCTGAACGTGGTGATCGACGCGGCGGTGATGGCCGTCATCGGGATTTTCACGACCTTCACCGGCCTCGTGCCTCGCTTCAAGGTGAAAGGCGGCACCGTGCGTGAGAATCTCGCCCTGCAGAACGTACAGGTGAGTTCCTGCATCCGTGGACGCGTGCGCAGCGCATCTCTCCGTGATGCTGCGTAAGATGGAAGCAGTGATTTCGCTGTAAGAGATGCGTATAGTGTAGTACGGTATGTGGTATGCAGTATACAGTATACGGTATGCAGTACGGTATGCAGTACGATATGTTTATGTAACTGAGTTTTTTTAGTCACAAATAAGTTATCACGTCTTGTTAATGATTCCTATTTGGATGTTGCTTGTGTTATGCCACCACACCGTGCGTGGCAAGGATTTCGCGTGCCGTGCTTGGATTTGTTGGTAATCATGTTTGTTAGGATTCTGGCTCAAGAGATTACAATTCCTAATCGCGTGGATTTTAAAATATTTTTTGGCTGATATTTGTCGTGAATCTAAGAGAGTTTCTTCATTGCAGGCGAGGTTACGGATGGTATTGGCATACCTCTTTGCCCAACTGACGCTCTGGGCACGGGGCAGACCCGGTGGACTTCTAGTGCTAGGCTCCGGAAATGTCGATGAAGGGTAAAAAACTATGCACGAACTCAATATTGTTTAAAATAGAGAGCGATAGAGAGAGAGAGAGTGACATGTGATTCAGAGCATGTGATTCGACGAATTTTTTACTGTGATTAGATGCTGCACACTTTTCAGTATGCAAGATGGTTGTCTGGTGGGATTCCTAGGATTGACACTGTCATCAAGTGCCATACGAGTTACATTTTAGGAGAAATTGCTGTATACATACTGAACTCACGTAGCAGAGAAGGTGGGCAGCCTAGTGCTAGCTGTTTGCCGCTGCCGTAGTATAAGCATTTGTTTCATGACTGCGGTAAAATAACGTTCTCTGTACACAGACTGCGAGGCTACATGACCAAGTACGACTGCTCCAGCGCGGACATCAGCCCGATAGGCGGAATCAGCAAGACCGATCTGAAATGCTTTCTCAAGTACTGCGTCAATACGTACGGCTTTACGGCGTTGACAGAGTAAGTTCTCCACGAGTCATGTTCGTGCCGTGGTTCCTGTCCTGTTATCGTTACTGCACGTCTCTCCGTCATTCGCGTCAGCTGTCAATGTGGAGCCTCTGTGTTGGTAGCGTCTAACTCACGAACGTGCGGACTGGTGAGTGATGCAGAGATGCCAACCACTACGATTTATTCGTATTTTATACGAATTTCTATTCCTTTTGCACCACTACGACCAGTTTGTATCAAACTACGAATTTCACTGTGATCGAAAAAGAATTTTTTTTTGTCAATTATTGTCATTTTTTGTCAATTTATTGTCATTTTTGACCCTCAGAATGCAGGAAATTGCATCTCAGAATCAAAAAAATTTCCGCGGAGCATGCCAGACCCCCCTAGCAAACTCGGGTCAATAAGTGAACCTCGAACTACTAATTTGATGGCCAGAAACTGCAGATTGCTTCAAATATGTGTTGGCATCTCTGTGCCACTGACGGTCAGTGGTTACCTTTGTGTTCACGAGAAAGGGCTACAAGCTGAGAACCTTGCATACAAACCAGGCCATGCTTCTCGAATTAGTTGAGTTTTGATTTCTGTGCGTCGAAGTACAAACATACGATGGTGTGATGAATTCTGCTCATAGTCTGGAGCATTACTGTATGAAATTGATCGGTTTCACACCGGCTTCAGTCCAATCGTGTAGTCTGTCACTGATGCTGCCACAATGAGACAATTCTTCCTGAATGTGTACAGCTTAGGGTCAAACTGCGCCTTCTCATGTGTAAGGACGTGAAAAAATCATATTAGTGTAAAAACATGGTTTGATATTGAACAATGTGAATATTTCACGAACCTAGATTAGATCGTTGTAACTTAAATTCGCATTGCTGCCGTATTATGCGATGATTATATCGTTCTCCATTTCATGTTGCCAGCATACTAGATGCGCCACCGACGGCAGAGTTGGAGCCTCTCAGAGATGGAGAGATAGCACAGACAGACGAGGTATGTGTATTCTGCACGGTCTCGAATCGCTCTAGCATCTTATGACGATGGTCGGCAATGTTGTTGAACTTTCCCTGGCTCGGTCTTGAGAGTAAAAACAATGCATGGATCCGTTAATAAGTCCATGCTATGTCTTCAGTGAGAATACCAATAAAAAACCATTGGCTACTGTCGCTACGTTGTAGGGATTATGTGCATAATATATTGCCCCGCCTAGTGTGCTTCCCTTCAAACACGGTTGAATTATGGAAAAAACATGGGACTGCCAGAGTCAGGCTGTGGTTCAAATCCACAATTTAGAAATTTGATAAGGGTGTATGAACTTGTGGTTCAGTTTAGGTATGGGGTGAGAGGACACGCCATAATAACAAGGATTATGATTAATATATGAACAATGTGGACTAGTAATGTGGTAGCATATTGTCTCAGCTGCATACGTGAAAACAAGAAAATATAGCATAGAGCGGTTCCGGCATTGTAACCTTTCACACTTTCATAAATTCTTTTCTACCGATAACTTGGCATCATGCTGCAGCTATGTCATAGACTGGTGCCTGTTAGACGTTTGCCATTCGTTGCCTACATCTCATCTGTGTGTCTGTGATCAGGAGGACATGGGTATGACCTACGACGAGTTGTCAGTCTATGGTCGGCTGAGGAAGCAGGATAAGTGCGGTCCATATAGCATGTTTGGAAAGCTCGTACACACATGGAGAGATAAATATCGAGTAGAAGAGGTAAACATTACCACGAGGCAAGCAAGTGTTGTACGGATTGTGTTTAATTACATTATTATTGTATTGTGTATATTACTGTGTATGTGCTGTGCATCATGTTCTAGTATATATATATATATATATATATATATATATATATATAACGTGATTAATGATTTGACTGTTTAGTTTGATTTGGCGCAGAGTTATGCACTTGTATGCTCCACTAATCGCCCGTAGGTGTGTGCATGCTTACACACCACAAATGCATCTTCCCCGGCAGGTATGCGAAGGTCACCAATCATTAAATAGTTGGGCGATTCGTTTTGGAGTAATTTTCAAGTAATTGGAACTATGCCTAAGCAGTCATTCATCAGCAGCAAGGCATTTTAAAGTATTAGTCAAACCTTTTCATGTTAAGACTCTAACTTATAAAAACCCTAATACCCTTAATTCACCTCACAATCATTTGCTTGCGAATTAATACGAAATTTTAATAGATTATTAGATTTTAGAATTCCATGAGGTTAACACAATATCTGTGGAATACTCGCTTACAGGTGGCGGAGAAGGTGAAGCACTTCTTTCGATGCTACGCGATCAACCGACATAAGATGACAACTCTGACGCCAGCCTACCACGCGGAGACCTACAGTCCCGACGACAACCGCTACGACCATCGCCAGTTCCTCTACAATGCCAAGTGGACGTGGCAGTTCCGCGCCATTGACGTGCAGGTGAGCGTGCGAGAGCGTGTCGCCATCCCACTATATGAACTTGAATATACGGATAAAACGCGGACTAATCACGGAAATTATGCAAAACGCACGGAGAGCCACGCACTATTACGGAGCTAATCACAGTCCATAGCAAAATACACGGACTGCTACATATTAACTACGGACTGCCGTCTAATCTCTGAGAGTCCGTATCTACGTACATGGTACGTTAATTTCCCAGCCAGCGTGGCGCCCGCACACCAGCAGTGGAAGCTTCTGAAGCGGCCGAATGTTAACAGGTTCTGGCGCTCTAGCTATTTACCTGCTGTTTGCTGCCGCAATGGACCTGCCTTAACAGTCTAATCTTGTCACAGAGAGTGTCGCCATCCAGAGGTCTCGTCCGTAACTACTCTGTTATGTAATATGCCGTCGGCAATGTCTGATGAGTAACTTTGTCAACCCCCCGACCCCCCCCCCAAGGCCGAACGTGGATGGTGTGCAGCGCGTATACTGTGACCCTCCACACAATAGGCTATGCAGATTTGCTTTCTCTCTCTCTCTCTCTCTTCCTCTCCCTCTCACTCTCCCTCCCCACTCTCTCTCTTTGCATATAGAGATATATACATACACATATGCATGTAAATTATAAAATTTGTGTCTGGTTTCAAGGAAAACCGAGTTTTGTGCACTGAGAAAGTCACCATTGCCCGAAACCGTAGTAGTAAAGTATTTTGATCGGAATAACGAAAAGCATTTCATCTTCTATAATCTTCTAGTGTAGAGTGCTCATGACACACAAACAGGGAGGAGGAGGAGGAGCAAGCAGAGGAGGAGGGGGAGGGGGAGGCAGCGGCGCACGCAGGGAGCGGGGCAGGGAGAAGACGTGGGAGAACTTCATAGAGGCCGACAAGACGAAGCACCTGCCGGCGAGCGCTCAGGCCGACGCCGGCCGCGGCGGCGCCCCCTCCCCGGACGCGGGCGAGGCCGGCGTTGCCGTGGCGACCGGCTCACGGCGGTCGGCGATGAAGCCGGCGAGCAGGCGGGTGACGTTCGCCGCCGACGACGACGTGCGGCTCGTGCGCTCACGGCCCGACGGCGTGTCGGCAGGGGGCGCCGTCGCAGACGGCGAGGCGGCCGACCTTGCGACGCTGGGGAAGAACGCGCTGCTGAGGCTGCAGAAGGGCGGCGGCGGCAGCGGCGACGGCGGCGGCGAGGATCCGCGCAACCTCGCCGAGCCGCTGCCGAGCTACGCCGAGCACGTCAGCATGTACGGCGCGTCGTCGTCGGACACGGCTGCCGCGGGGACGCGGAAGCCCACCTACAGCAGCGTGTACGCGACGAGCGCGCGGCTTGCCAGCGCTCAACCCTTCCCTCCGCATCTCGTCAGGTCCGGCACGGCGCAGAGGGATCACCTCAACGTTATTAACCTGGGCGCCTGCTAACGTCGCGCGCCGTCTTAATTTAGATGGAAGTGACGACGAAGACAGGTGTAGAGTTGGCCGCTGCGTGCAGGCAGGTGTTTTTCAGTTGGCCGCACGTTTAGTAACAGTCGTAAAGGCTAAGCGTTGCTGTGGGAAGAGTTGGAAAGAAGTTTTCGATGCGACTGGTCGCAGAATTTTATGCATCAGTGCTGTTATTTTACATAGATTATTAATATTGCACATGATTAGTGCATTCTAATTCACTGCATATGTTGTAGCAATTTTGAAGTTACAAAAACGCAGCTATTTTTGGATAGATGTACGGTGTATTTATGGTGAAATTTCATGTTGGCAACGATGATGTGTATGACATTGATAAGGTCTCTGTCTGATTAAATATGCTACTGCATCTCACAGTGTCATACTCAGTAAAATATGCCGTACCCACCTTTAGCTGTTAGAAAATTCTTTCTTTTGCATAAATTTAATGAGGAATCAGTATTTTACCAGTCTTCAACACAAACTTGAAATGCGAGCTTTGTTTTAAGAATGTGAAACGTGTTTAGGCTCGTTTCAACCCTAAACATGTTCCATCTTCTAGAAAAATTCCCCCCTTTTTCAAGCTTGTGTTATAAACTGGAAAAATTAAGATTGGATGTTAATTTTGATGTACTACTGCTTGATGACAATGTTGCATAATATATCAGGTATGGAAAGTATGTGAGTTGCCTTGCATCGAGTGCTGTGGTGCCACTGTCACCCTCACATCCTTGTTTCTATAGTTGTATTTCAGTACATAAAGTATATACCAGAGGGTGTCTAAATCCGGGTGTCTAATGATAAATTCAGCAAGAGAATGACCATATACCCAATTGACATTTTAGACAAGGCTCCATAAAAAAGCTGCAATGTTGCCTACAGATTCAATTGAGAGAATTGTTGCTTGAAAGGCTGCCGCAGTCCTGCCAATAATGTGCGTGAAAATTGGCAATCTTTTTCAATAAGCTTCGAGGCTTAGAGATAGTATTGGTACGTTTTCCTGTAGATAGTAATTCTCTTATCTGACGCGTTTCTTTACTACATTGCACTTTCAGTGGTATTCACGTCAGGATGAATATAAAGACGTATATATCTAGATATCTTTATAGCATTCAGGGTCGTATTCACTGTTAATATTTCACTGAGTGATCGATCATACAGTGGGTGGCTAGGCAGACAATCGTCATATTCATGTATACAGAGTTTGATTCGTGGGTCTAACGACTGGACTGCACAGAAGAATTGATACTTTTATTTATTTTCGCTAGTGGCACCTTTATTGTCGGTGTTTCTTTGATATTCCTCACCATTTGTGTCGGATGTGCGATTCCTCACGTGTGATTTATTGGCTTGTACATATCAACAGGGTAATGAGGTTTTATTGTATAAGTTTATCAATGTATGTCTAATTATATTTTGGTACATGCCATGTATATCAGGAGTAGATAATAGGGAAGGAGTGTGACATCAATAAACAAGGGAAATTCGTCATTTACTAGCCTTATAATACCTACGATTTACTACGCGTAACTCATCCAACTTGAGCTCAAATCGGACACAGTACATTCGCCTAGCATCGTGCGAAATCGTTTCCTCGTATACACCCGCAATCCGGAGATACAGACTAAAACGTACGACACGATTCTCCATTCTTTGGCCATCAATCCAAATCCATTGCGCGCCTCTAATTCAAACAAAAGGCAGCTACCTAACGCGCTATTGCTAACTCGGCGAGGCATGTGGCTCGCTGGGAGATTAGGCATCAACACTCGGCGAGATAACCTTTGACCCGGTACACAGCTACACAGGCCACCTCTGCACATAGCTGGCATGCCTTCACGCACGCACGCCAACCGCAATCAGCAGCAGCTGATCGGGCTCAAATCTCCCAGCGAGCCACATTGCCCGCCGAGTTAGGTGTGGTTAGGTAGCTGCCTTTTGTTTGAATTAGAGGCGCGCAATGGATTTGGATTGATGGCCAAAGAATGGAGAATCAAGTCGTACGTTTTAGTCTGTATCTCCGGATTGCGGGTGTATACGAGGAAACGATTTCGCACGATGCTAGGCGAATGTACTGTGTCCGATTTGAGCTCAAGTTGGATGAGTTACGCGTAGTAATTCGTAGGTATTATAAGGCTAGTAAATGACGAATTTCCCTTGTTTATTGATGTCACACTCCTTCCCTATTATCTACTCCTGATGTATATATATATATATAAATATATGTATATATATATATT
Source organism: Priapulus caudatus (assembly GCF_000485595.1). NCBI lineage: Eukaryota > Metazoa > Priapulida > Priapulimorpha > Priapulimorphida > Priapulidae > Priapulus > Priapulus caudatus. The sequence continues at coordinate 381,866 of NW_014577073.1, forward strand.
ATATATATATGTGTGTGCATACACGTATTCTAGTTTTCGTGAAATTACCATAATAACAGCAATTCAATTAGGTTCATTTAATGAAATGCATATAAACACATTTTGTGTGATATAGTATGATATATGACTAGTGATTTACTACTTACAAGGTCTAGACTGTGTAGTTACTTTACTGATAGGAAGTTATGGAAAGGCAGTGTTGGCAGTTAGTGAAATAGATGCGATTCGTTAGATTTACTCTATTCACCGTGGTCAGATCCCAGTACTGAACAACAAGTGCCGCAGAGTGACAGCGCTCAACTGACGTGTACTGTAGCCGGCTATTCTTCTGATAAACTCACTGGCAACCGAATCCAGTGCGCCCTCCCGCCACCGCGTTGATAGGCTTTGCTATACCGGTAGTACAGTAATAAAGATATAGCTGTGTCGCTTTAATGACTTCGCTATATTAACGTTATCATGGATATGCGTCGAGCGCGAGCGTAGTGGTGGTGGGGGGAGGGGCGGGTGAAGGGGGCTCTAATAGCAAAAGCAGTTCAGTCCTTTGTTAACAGTCAACAAATCCATGTTTAACCCTCCTCTTGGGGGTCAAAAGGTTATCAGACACTTACTCTTCGCACATCAGTGGAAAGCACATTTCATGGCCCTTTCAATAAAGCCATAAAAATGGTGGGTCACCGCTGAAACAGAAAAGTTTTCCAATCGCTCCGTCAGACCATGTCCTCAGAAAATGTCTAAAATCTGCCCTGTGCCCCATTGACCTTTGACCTCCAATTTCGGCACAGTGATGGCTTTTCCTACCATGATGCTATACACCGACTATCACGAGCCTAGGTCGAGCCATTTAGATTTGTACCGCAATTCTGCATTTCCTCCCTATACCTTAAGTTAAGGAGGGAATGTTCTTCTTTTACACGTCTTGACCTTTGACCCCCAGCTTCGACATCCCAACTCGTTTTCGGATTACCCCCCACGTCCCGAATATCGTGACCGTACGTCGAGCGGTTAAGATTTGTGCCCAACTGTTGACGGACGCACGGACGGACGCTCATGCGATTCTACAAGCTGCATCCGACTATGTCAGATGAGCTAAAAACGAATGATGCTGCAGTGTTATAAAGAAGGTTAAGTTTTTGGCCACCCTGGCATGTATCATAGATGCTGCCATCTACAAATATCATATCGATAATTTTATCCATTGTGTAGAAATAGAGTAGTCATCTAAAAAAGTCGTAGACTAGACGTAAATAAAAAAGTATTTGTTTCAACAGGAATACAATTTGAAGAGGCGTAAACTATAGTTTAGGGACTCTTGATAATATACAGTTACATGTGGACATTATGCTATGCTAATGCTCGGTTCTAGTTTTACACCTATTACACAATTTTAATGTGACGTGCCCAGCAAGTGTTCCCACCTCGTATACAAATGTTGATTGTACATATGCACTTTGCCTTGCATTCTTCAAGGGCATGAATGTAGTAAAAGGTATCCAATCAAAATGTATTCACAATGTAAAAAGTGTTAAGCAAAAATATGACAAATTCGTATTTCAGCAATGCACTTTTTGTTTGTAATTTTCGGTATTTGTTGCAAATGGTCGGATACATGTCAAATAAGTAAGAAAAAGGTCGTTGACTGGCATCCTCAGCATGTCCTGTAACGTGCGCATGCATTGCGAATCGCTTCAAGTTGCCTTCCCTCTTAAAACGTCACTTGTTGTCTATCCGTGGCACCGAGTGCCTGGTGAGCCTTCTTCATTCGCCTTTTCATTTAATAACGTTAGTCTGTTACCAACCTCGGTGACAAAGTGGCGAATGTGAGGTACCCCGTATGTGCTGCCATCTGCAGAGGAGGTACGCTTGCCTTAAAAAAAATGTCCCCCTTCGCCATTTTCGGTGTGCCGTGAGGCCCGTGATCCTCCCCAGCAGTCGTCGCCTCGCTTGATACGCTGTGTGCGTCACTCAGTTTCGGCTGCTTGTTCGGGGCGGGTTCCGAGCTGTCTTCGCACAGTGCGTCACCTAGGTCGAGAACGGCCGGCATGCAGACTCTACGCACGTCGAAGGTGCGCAGTAGGCACTCCATCGTACAGACCTCCGTGAAGTCGTGTTCCGTTAATGCGAGGCACGTTCGCTGCACTTGCTCGATGCACGGAGAGAAGGAGCATATGCGGCCACCTGCGAACACGGTTCACGTTGCAATTACGTTCGATTCATTCGCAAACAAAATTTAAAGCGTGAAATAAATTTTTTCGGACGTGAATCGTGTCTAAAACATGCAGGCTCCTCTCTGCAAATAAGGGTAACATGAAAGAACAAGCTCACGGCATTCCGATTAACACACCTAGCCACACGTAGAATATACATCTAACCATGCTGAAGTAACTATAAGCACCTAGCAGTTTAATCGCTTGCTTTGCAGATGCTATAGCTGTCCACGGCGCTGGAAGGTCGAGAAAAACGGCGTCGACTTCTAAGTTCAGTCCAAACCCAGCAGAGCAAACATCTCGGTGGCTAGCTGTGACTAGATCGGCAAAACCGTGAGACTCAAACTCTTCCCTCGCCTTCTGCGCCCTCTGTTCGTGAAAGTCGAAGGTATTAAGGTGGCCGTTCGGTGCAATGGTTCGAAGAATGGCATGTGACAGAGATCCACTACCAGTACCTGGAATGTGACATGTTTCAATCAGATTATTTAACCACAGTAGCAAGACGCAAAAAAATCCAACCTCGCATGAAAAATGAGTTGAGAATAATCTGAGAATTGGGAACAGAAAGGACTCATATCTGTTCTCAATTTCAATTTTGTACGGTAGTTGCTACAGAGGCTTCCATTTAACCAGGCCTCGTATTTCACCATGGCACCAACAGCAAGTGCCATGATTGCACTGCCTACATGTTGCGGTGCCCCTGGAAATTGCACGACTAGCTTTGCCTCTGTGTCCTTATAAAGTACATTTTGAATATGCATCCTTAGGGGCAGTGTGTTAGGTCTTACAAAATAATCTACCTAATAAACTATGCCACTTGTTGACCACCGACAAACTTAATTTCCTGCAGAAGTGGTAAGGCTTTAACATTTTTACAATTGGGTGAAAAATGGATGAACTTAGTATTTTTACTCAATAATTTCACACGTATGTGCAAATTGCAGAGTTTTCAGCCATAATTCTACCAGATATAATTGTTAAGCGATGTGATCTACATGGCCGATATCTCATTAATGAATAAATTAGCTATTAGGTATGAGGTTATTGCATAAAAAATACTATTACTAAGTTAACACATTTTTGATGCAACTATTTTACTCTACAGCGGGGGTTACACTATAGATTTTTGTCAGCAAATTGTACCGATTTCAAGTGCATTCCAACTTTGCCCCCGACTTGACCTGATAGAAGTTGGTGTTGAGTTTCTGTTCACACTATCGATTTTTGTCAGCAAAGCATACGCGTGTGGTGATGGATTCTTCGTGCCAAGTATAGCGCATGTGCCGGCAATAGCAGAAATGCGCGCATAAATACTTCACTGGACTCAATCGTACAATGGACGCAGTGCTGCTTGTGCTCGTCACTGCTTTGCTTATTAAAGGCTCACAATGCGCATCCAAACGCTAATTTCTCCAGTACTAGACTAGCAAATACTTCGTGTCATGCATAATCATACTACCTTATGGCAAAATAAACTCTAGTTCCTCCCATTTCACTGCGCGTGACGTCACATGCGACGTCACATGCGACG
>NW_014577073.1:388426-391137 GCF_000485595.1 Priapulus caudatus
ATTAATCGTTTGCAATTTCATATCTCTCTGTATATCGCTTTAAGTGTTCTCAGTAGAGCATTTTTTGCGGTACATGGGTGATGGTACGTATAGTGTAAAAATGTGGGGAAGGGAGCGAAAGTGGAGGCGAAGCACTGATCTCTATAATATAATCAGATTATATTATAGAGATCAGTGAGGCGAAGCCGAAGGGAAAGAATTTTGCACAGGGGAGAGATCACAGAAATAGTGATCCGCTAGAGGACGGCTCTGATTGGCTAATTTTGTCTCTTATTTATTTTATTTATTATTATATTTTGCTAATTTTGTTTTATTTTAGAATTAGGGATATGGTTAGGGTTAGGATTAGGGTTAGGGTTAACTGATTTCTATATCCACAACTTATTTCTATATTCACTATCTCTCCCCTGAAACCTACTAGGGAAAGAGGAGAGGCAATGGAGATATGGGTTGCAGGAAAGGAGAAAGGGGAAGGGAGGGAAGAAGGGAGGGAGGGAATGACAGACGCACACGTACGCTCAACCACACGAGCAATTACGCATGCACATACACAGACAAATTCAGCGATACACACAAGCACATAAGTCACAAGTGCCTATATGCACGCACGCACGCACGCACGAGTGTTAAAGACATTTAATATGTCTGTGTATGTGCCTACAAATACAATAAACGTACGTACGTGCGTGCCTGTGCATATGTGCATCCGTGCCTGTGTATGTGCGGCACATTGGTACGTGCGTTGGTATGCGCGTGTGACTGCGCGAACGTATGCGCATCTCCCGCTTCATTCCTCCTTCCCTCCTTTCTCTCCTCTTTGCTTCCTCTTCTCCTCTCACTCATTTTCTCTCAGTTTTTGGCCCCCTCTCCCAAATGGTGTCGCCTACGACCTTCTAATTCTTCGATCCATAAACAACAAGCAGGCGCGAATTCTGCGTATCACTTAGCACCGACTCACCCACCAGTATATATGGTCATACTATATTCATTAATTTTAATTACATTACTGCGGTGCGATTTATTTGACCGCATTATCATTGTTTTACAGACCCATGATGCACAGGGTGAGCTTCGTTACGTAGATATGACCAGGTATGACCAAAGTCTTTAAAACGTTGTCAGTGACATTTGGCGTTCTATGTAAGAAGACGAAGAAGGAGAGGAGGAGGAGGAGGAGGAAGAGGAAGGAGAAGAAGAGGACTAAAACGAACAAGAAAATGGAGAAGAAGGATGTGAGAAGGCAGAGGAAAAGGAGAAAAGGAACAAGAAGAAGAAAAAAAAGAGAGGAAGAGGGGGAGGAGTAGCAAGATGATGAACAAAAGTTGTGCTTCAGACAATCACTGCGTCGCTGTCAGCAAGTGAGATCAACTCAATGAATCGGCGTAACAAACACTTAAGAACGAAATAACAGCTCATCGGCTCTACAGATCAGCAGATCGGATGAAGGAGCTTGAAATGCTAGAGATATTACAACTGCAGCCTCACTATGTAAAAGATGGTGTCTCCAGAGAGGATTCCGACAGAGTGATACATTACATTATGTTATGTTCCGATACTTATGTCAAGTTGAGCTGCTCTACTTGGGATATAATGACAAGGTATTGTGTAAACTCCTTTGTGTTTGTCATCGCAACAAATTCTCCCTACAGATCCCGGCACATGTAACATGATAACATGCGTGATAGCGTGCTCAAATTCTCCTCCCATTTGTTGTTCCGGTGAGGAGTAGTCTGTCTGCGGGTGAACAACTAAACGTTGACTCACTCAAGCCACGGCCCACTCCTACATGCTAGCAGTTCTGAGTCAGAGTAACGTAGTGCGGTATCACGCAGTTTATCACAACATAAGTAATTCGGATGTGCAATTATTGTTGTTGTATTTGTTTACTATAAATTATGCACCTGTTCTTTGAAGATAGAGAATATTTCCTAATGGGTTTCCGTCCCTGACAAGTATTGGAACATAACGTAACGTAGCGCAGCGTAATGTAGCATGAAAAAGGTTTCATGGTGAACTGATACCTGAAATAATATATAACGCCATGTTTATAGTAGTCAAACATTATTATTATCATTGTAAGGGCCAAATTTCAGGTAAAGCTAAGTATACGACTATAGAGGGCGACTCACGCTTATTGTGGTAGTCACGCATGTAATCACATGACTGGTAGTGCTTCGTAACAGATATGACAAATGGCCTTGCATACGTGTCAGTCAGGTGGAGAATGCAGGCAGTACGCCACAGTTGCGAATATGTTTTAGTTAGTGTACTCTGCCGCCATGTAATGTTACCGTAGCCATAAAACATGGTAAGTCATAGTTTACATACTCATATTGCGATACTTAAAGTCTTCATTTATGTTAAAGAAATGTTATACGAATTTGTTACTTATCTTTATATTATGTTGTGTTAGCTGAGTTTGAATTATGTTAGGTAATATGCATACTGTATAAGAGTATATTCATGTTTATGCTATTGTACTGAATATGGAATCGTTTGTAAATTACAGTAATCTATGGAACGAAGTAATAAATGATTAAAGAATAAAAACGACTTTGAGGAATTACTGAGCCACGGCGGTAACGAGAGCATAAGCGCTACAATCATTATTATTATTTATTATTATTATTATTATTATTATTATTATTATTATTATTATTATTATTATATTAAGAGAGAGAGAGAGAGAGAGAAAGAGAGTAAGAGAAAAA
>NW_014577073.1:391178-394520 GCF_000485595.1 Priapulus caudatus
AAGAGAGAGAGAGAGAGAGAGAGAGAGAGAGAGAGAGAGAGAGAGAGAGAGAGAGAGAGATAGAGAAAGAGAGGAAGTTGGGAGCGACAGAAAGATACAGAGAGAGAACGCGCGCGAAAGAGAGGACGAGAGCGAAAGAAGGAGAGAGAGAGGGATATGTGAAACGAAAGAGGCAGAGGCACAGGGCGCGGGCGAGTGTGAGAGCGTGCGGGAGATACACACACAGAGAGAGATGATCTGAGAGAGGTGACGAGAGAGAGAGAGAGCGGGTGTGAGTGAGAGGAAGGCGAGAGCGAGCCAAAGATAGATGAAAGTGAGTCAGCGAGAGAGAGAGAGAGAGAGGGGGGCGAGAGCGAGAGAGAAGAGAAGAGAGAACGCGCGCGAAAGTGGGCGAGAGTGAGAGATGCAGCGACACAGAGAGCGCAGGCGAGAGTGAGTGTAAAAATCGGAAAGAAACTGGTAAATTAATTGTTGATGCAGTTTATGTGTGAATTAACCGCACACACCCACGCGCGCATACACGTGTGCGCGCAGCGCGTTGGCTTGTAACGCATGCGTGCACGCGTGTAACGCGTTGCGTGTAAAGCATGCGCGTGTGCGTGTAACGGGTGCTCGTGGGCGCGTCATTAGCTACCCCGGATAATATACTATAGTAACAATATTAAAATAATAAAGAATAGATACTATGTAGTCCATTTTTTATATTAAGAATCTGGACTTATAGAGGTCGGCGGTCGCCAGTAGCTAGCGTGACGTGAAGCTATTTTGGTATTTCCCCACCAACTGGCCGTACGAGCAGTCGTGCTATGTGTTTGATTGTGAGTAAGGCTCAAGGGGTCGTTGTCGTATCAGGTACTACAGATATGTACCCGAGGTACATATATGTATACACAAAGTGTACCAGACTTGTACTACAGAAGTGTACCCTAGCCCTAACACTAACCCTAACCTTAACCCGAACCCTAACCCTAACTCTAATTTAAACATACCTCATATAAAAATATAAACATAATACTAAACAATCTAAAACTACCTCGGGTACATATCTGTAGTATACCTGATACGACAATGACCCCATCTGCGTGAGTAAGACATAAGCCTTAAAACTTAATAGCGTAACACCGTATTAATTAAGATTTCACGATTAAATACATATTCTCAACTATGTAAGAAACTTAGTTTTGAATTTTAGTTAATCTATGTTTGATTCAACTCGCAAATATTGTACATTCTTCGTATTTGTCCTATTTTTACAGGGTGGATTTATCGACGTGGTAGTTGGTGCACGCTGGATTTTCACATGAAACTGATGATGAAAGTAAGTATATTACGCAGATTTACGAGTAATGGCTATAACATATTAGAGGAGTGGGTAAAAGGAAAACGCCCCATTTTTCTTTGTATCGTCTAAGCACTTGTCTTGTACTCTATGCAAACTATGAACTAAATTGTAAAGTAAAGATGAAACCGTTATTAATACATTTCTGGTTTGACAATGGCTGGTTTGACTATAAACTTCTACAAAAATGGGTTGCTGCGAGAAAATCCCGCGATCAAAACGAGTTCGTCCTCTACAGTACACTGTAGCTCGCTAGATACACACATACACACGCACATACACGCACGCACGCATGCGCGCACACACACACACACACACACACACACACACACACACACACACACACACACACACACAACCGTATCACGCCAGTTCTGGTCGTTTGAGATTTTACTAAGAGAAAATATGAGAGTAAATATATTACATAAATATTTGAGTTTTATTTTTGCTTAATCTACTATAGATTCTTTGCGACAAAATACATAAGTAAGTAAAACATAAACGTAATAACATCACACCGCACCATGTCAATATTGTTCGATTATGATTTTACTATTGAATATAGAGAGTTCACTACATAAATATTTGAGAACGTTGCCGTTTGATTTTTGGTTAATCTATAGATTGTATCTATAGATAAAGTACTACGTAAGGTACAATATAAATGGGTCATGCGAGAAAATTACGTGATCAAAATGGCTTCGTCCCCTACAGTACACTCTGGTTATTTACCGGACGTACCGCGCACACACACACTCACACACGCACACACGCACACGCGCACACGCACACGCACACGCACACGCACACGCACACGCACACGCACACGCACACGCACAAGTTTCATATAATATTTTTCACAGGTGTTCTACCGGCGTTCTTTGACCCTAAAAACAATTTTATTATTGTATTGTTAATTGAAGATGTATGTTAGATAATTTTGTTTCCCATCGGGTTCCTGACATACCAAAAATTTCAAAACAGGTATAGAATAACCTAGATCCTGGTACACGGGCACTATAGCCATTTTATGGCAAAGAAATGCGTTGTGGCAGGCCATTTTTGGAATTTTAAATTTTTTTGGCGGGAAGATGTTATGATAGACACATTGTGTGCATATACCGTTCTATATGGGGTGGCATTGACCTCTAAAAAACAACATGTATAGAGACCAAGTCATGGTACTTGGGGGCACTTACAGCTGATTTAATCGGCAAACTGGTTTGTGAGCGGCGATTTTGAATTTGTCATAACTTTTGGCGCGAAGATATATCTTATGATTTTTGACATGGTTGATTGCTTCTTTGACTTCAAAAAACATAGTATAGGCCACGCAGATCATTGTAATCGAGCACTTACAGCTGATTTATGGGCAAAAACATGTTTTCTGCGTGGCCATTTTTTATTTTTGGATTTTTTGCGGAACGTTGAGTGGACATCCGGGTTTCCGCGCAAATTTTTGAAATCGGCATACTCAAAAACCCCCTTAGGGCAAACATTTTCATGCTTCTTTCCAGAAGTGCACACCTCAGACACATATCCGCCTCAGCTGATGTATTATGTTGCATTCCCCACAGGTATCCCAGCGAATTCGTAAAACTGTAAAGAAAGGTCACGTGATCATATCTTCAAACATTTTCTAGACAGAATACAAATATCATATATATCAGTTCCAAGTTTATTTTGTACTCTAAGCCTGTTTTTAGGCAATTAAATTTTCAGCTCGTCCTGTCCATGTCCGCGATTTTAGGACATGCGCAGATCTCGAGTCCAGAGCTTAACCTAGCTTGGATCCATATCACAATTGTTTGTTACATGGTTAGAGTAATTGTGCAAAGTTTCATGCTTTTTATCACAAAAGTGAACAATCAGCTAGTTTTTTGCGACGATAGCAAGCCTGTAACTATATGAGGCATCGTGGTCGTCTTGTTGATTGTGAGTAGACACCAGGGCTGATGCAGGGGGGGGGTCCAGGGGTCCGGACCCCCCCCCCGCTCGGCAGA
>NW_014577073.1:394545-412006 GCF_000485595.1 Priapulus caudatus
GCACACACAGACACACACACGCCCTATCAACACAAGACACACACCACGGCCCTATCACACACACACACACACACACACACACACTACACACACAGCCACACACACACACACAACACACGCACATTCTGCGCGCGTGCAGACACAGACACTCACCACATCAAACACACACACAGGTTTGCGCGCGTCAGACACAGACACACATACACAACCACACCACCATCAACACACACACACGCCCTATCACACACACACCACACACACTACAGCACACACACACACCACACACACACCACACACACAACACACACACACCACACACACACACACACGCATACACACACACACACACAACACCGCCTCGGCGCAGCGCACACATCACACACAACAAAATGTTCATGGTCACTCGGTAGGACCTGCCTATGAAAACAGCTTTAGTAAGGGTCGCTTTGCTGTGATTTGAATGGTCAGAATTCACGGAAGAAACGGCCATATGCAGTATCATCTCTGGGCTAAATGAATTTTTCTCTTGACAAAAAATGTGTTAGAAAAAAAATATATAATTCCATCTTCTCCCTGCTATACTTATTAGGCCCCACCTCTACGCCTTAGTGCATTTAACTGTCTGCGCTCCCTCCCCCGTCTCTTACTCCCAACCGACGCTTCATTATTTAAAAGCCTTCCATTACATGTCAAAGATCATTCGGTAATAATTGTAATGACTATGTGCTTTTTTGAGATGAGATTCATTGCCCGATATCCTTACATGTGTATACCCATCAAGTTGATTTGTTACATTTGAGTTTATTTGTATTGTTGTATTGTTCGGCGCAGTACAGTGCGAATATGTTGAGTTTGTTTCTAGCTTCAGTGGTATTGTTTCCCGCCAACTGGGCCGTATTTAGTACAAGCTGGTTCTCTAAGTTCGTCCAAAAATTGCTTCACTTTTGTGATAAAAGATGAAAACTTTTGCACTAATTTATATTTTCTAAACATTCGTAACACAACAATTTGTGATGATGGATCCAAAGCCTAGAGTTAAGCTCATGTGACTCGAGATCTGTCGCGCATGTCCTAAAATCGCGGAACATGGAAACGGAGGGCTAGAAAATTTAGATGCCATAAAACTAGGCCTTGAGATGGTAGCAAAAAGTAACTTCTGGGAACTTGATATACTTAGCTTGATATTTGGTATTCGGTGCTAGAAATATGTTGAAGACTATGATCACAGTGACCTTTCTTTACAGTTTTTACGAATTCGCTGGTCGGCGGGTACCTGTGGGTGTGCAATTGTCCAAGACATGAGATATCACTGGCACTTAAAATTAGCACTAGTCTGAAACGCACTCAATTCTATTTTTATCATTTTAGATGATAGAAAAAAGCTTCCATGGGTTCCAAGACATCCTGAATAATTCCATCAATCCTCCAATTGGCCTTAAAGCGCTCTATACATGCTTCATCCCTCACATATGCCATTTTAGGCTTTTAGGCTAGATAGCCAAAGTTGCTTGTTGAACTCACAAAATTTACTATTTGCTTCCTGATTAATTCTTTCTTTCGCCTTCTTGAGTGGTTTATCGGGATTCTGCTACCGTGATCGTGTCAATAGTACCATATAGAGTCTAGTATAACTTGGCTGTCGAGATAGCTGGTGCAAAACTGTTTTTAACATTAACGATGCTCTTGGCAAGTTGCAACACCAGTCAATTAACCTTTATACTTGGCTACTCTAGGCATACCCATAGCTAGTTGCCGAGTTGCCTCTACAGTTCACAACCAGTGCAGGTAAATTAGTCTTTCTGGCGATTTGCCAGCGTTCTGCAACACAGCTCTCTGCATCACATCGATATGAGTACATAGCAGGGCAGTCCTTGGGCTTGCTGATGAGTGTACGTCCAAGTAAGGCCACTCCCAGCGATCCATCCCTTTCTCAGCTTGCCGAGTCTCTCAAATCTTCAGGCCACTCTGGGTTAACGTGGCTTCGTTTTTATTTTAACAGGGTTTCTGGCCCCATACATGAACATCTTTGGAATGGAAGAACATAGCTCTGCGTTTGACATGTTCTCTGGTGTACTACAGAATGCCGTTTGAAGCTTGGAAGGATGTTTCGTCGAGCGTGATTCACACACTTTTCTTTGAGAACAAGAATCATTGCCTGACTTCGGGGTTACTCTTCACTTGATGGGCAGCTCGTTTTCCCGCGTGTCATTAGTAAATGAGTACCATAATCGCCTCAGAATGACATCGCATGCTTTCGGTATCAGTCCAACAGTCCTCTGGCGGGGGCAGTCATCACAAGCTGCCTTTCAAGGTATACAGGTGGTGAGTGCTTTGGGAACACATTTCCATATGTCTCGTAATGCGTCGTCTTTCCTCTTCCACGAAAAATATTGAAAACCGTTATCACACCATGATTAGATGCATGAAGACATCGGGGGTAACACACGCCCTTTCTCTCGACCCAGGGATGTAGCTATGGTATGCGCTGGAAGTTTACGGACATTGCTTGGATAAGAACATATGAAGATCCAAGCCTCACTCTGAACGGAGAACTGGAGATCCCAAACGCATCTAAGGGGGTCTAATATCAAAAATTTTCAGGGGGAGAGCTACCCAGACCCCCCCTTCGCGTGCTCGCAACTTTGGGTTATGGTTAGACCCCCCCCCCCTGGTACAAATTCTGTACATGCCCCTGAGACATAGGCCTAAACTTAATAGAGTAACACCGTACCATGTAAATACTGGTTAATTAAGAGCTTACAATTAAATACATAGTATTAAATTTTCAACTATGTCAGAAATTTAGTTTTCAATTTTAGTTAATCAATTCAACTCAACAAATATTGTACATTCTTCGTTTTGTCTTATTTTTACAGGGTGGATTCATCGACGTGGTAGTTTGTTGTAAAGTAAAGATGAAATAGTAACTATTGTTAATACATTTCTAGTTTGACAATGGCTTCTCGAGAAATACTAAACTTCAACAAAAATGGGTATGCAAGAAAATGTCGCGATCAAAACTGTTTCGTCCTCTACAGTACACTGTAGCTCGCCAGAGACACACATACACACGCACGCACATGCACGCACGCACGCACGCATATATACTATACACACGCACACACACATACACACGCGCACACATACACACACACGCACGAACGCACTCACGCACGCACGCACGCACGCACTCACGCACGCACGCACGCACGCGCACACACACACACACCGTACAACGTCAGTTCTGTTCGATTGAGATTTTACTATTAAATATCGAAAGTTATGTAATAAATATACCACATAAATATTTGAGAAAGTTTTATTTACTTTTTGGTTAATCTAATAGGCCCTAGATTGTTTGTTACAGATCAAATAGGTTAAAATAAACGTAATAACACAACACCGTACCATGTCAATATTGTTCGATTAGGATTTTAGTATTAAATATAGAGAGTTCACTACATACTTATTTGAGAAAGTTGGAGTTTGATTTTTGGCTAATCTGTAGGTTGTTGGCTTCAAATCAAAATTGCCGTTCATTGTTCGTTTTTGTCTTATTTTTACAGGTTGAACTCATCGACGTGGTAGTTGGCACACGCTGGATTATCGCTTAAAAGTAAGAATATTAAGAAATTTATTAGTAATAACTGTAATGCAGAAATTCAAAGAAATGTAAAGGAGAAATTCTCTATGCCTTATTTGTAAATGTCCGGGCACGTGTTGTGTACTCCACGTAAACTACTAGTAAATAGCAACTAGACTGTAATGTGAATATAAAACAATTTTCTAAACATTTCTATGATAAAATTACGTGATAAAATCGGCTTCGTGTAATAAGGAATAATCATAATAAGAAGTTAGAAGAATTACTCGGAAAATAGTCAGTAACATAAAATAGAGACAAAGGGCTTTGTCTCCTGCGGGAGGCAGGGCGTAGGGCGTGTCGACCTGCCGCTAGGGAACGAAGAACAAAGGAAGGGTTTAGTCACGTGCTCGACCAGTGGTCACGCGGGCGGCAGTGACCACTGGGAGAGATGGACTTAGGACAAAGAACGAGCGGGAGTATAAAAACAGTGAGAGCCGGGAAACACCCCGACTAGTTTGATCTCGAGTTACGACACGTCACGCTACCTGTACCGTTGCTACAATCTAGACTACCTATCAATATGTAAGTTTTCTGTTTCTATGTCGCGTACCTATCTGTATTCGTCGGCTCATTCCGTGGGCACATATTATATGTAGAGTCAGGCTGGAATAGTAAAGATGTTGTTGTCTGAAATATAGTATCTAGCGTTATGTGCTTTATATGAAGTTGTGCACGACGGTACTCCTAATACACTACGCATTACTACTAGACGATCACGGATAACGAGAGAGTAAGAGAATCGTTATTACAATTGGTGCCGAGTGACCAATGCGTATGGAGATATCGTTGTAGCACAGTATGTTCTATGTGTGTTTCGTGTATATTAACATGTGTGTTCTTTCTGAGATATTGTAAGTCGCCGAGGCTGCATTGACGTCGACCTACGACTCGACTGCACTCATTCCGATATCATCGTCTGCGTCTACGACCTACCGTCATCGCCGTAATATGTAAGTGCATCAAATTTGTTTATAATCTATGGAGCTCGCCTTATAGTTGTGATATATTGTGCGGAATATTATTAGCTGTTGTTTGAAGTACGTTGGGGGATACGGACGCTTGTTTGACGGACGATTACGTTTTAAATACGTTCAAAATGGCGACCAAGCGGCCGACGCTTGATCCTTTGTTGGCAAATTTATCTGATTTCAACATAGATAAACCGATCTTGACAACGGACGGACATTTAGACGATACGCGGTCGCCTGACGATTTGGAAGTCAGTTTTCCTGATTCGAGTTTCAAAATATTGCTCAAGGAGATTCAATCTTTAGTGTTATTAGGACGGTATTTACCGTTCGACGGCACAGATAATTCTCCGATATTTTTCGGCGATTGGCTGGTCCATTTGGAACAGTTGTTTTTGATTTTAAACGAGCATGATGATGTTCGTAGAGTACGCCTCGCTCTAAGGCTTCTCCAGGGCGAACAAGCGCAATATCTTGCCGAAGTATTGAGCGTACACCCAGCAATCAGCTGGATTCATGTTTCACAAATATTTCGGCAAAGATACGCGGACGCGGCAGCTGCCGTAATTGCGAAACAAAAATTTAAACGAGCGACACAAAAACACGGTGAATCTATTCAAGCCTTTGCAAAGCGCTTAGAGGCGAGTTCACGCATAGCGTTTGGGGTTCAGCTTGAGACGGATGTGATGCATAATGGACGTATGACGGATCAGTTTGTGGACGGACTTCTCAGTGATGCTCTACGGGGAAAATTAATTAAGAATAAACCTCCGACGGAATTGAACCTGACCGGACCGGACCGGTCCTGCTCCTGCTCCTGCTCCTCTGCCTCCTGTCCCTCTGGTTCCGGTTGATCGCTCTCCGTGTTGTGCGCAGCTCCGACGTCGTCTGCTTCCTGCTCTGTAGTTAATCTTGACAACAAATCAGCAGTCGCATTTTCGACCCCCTTTCGGTACACAATGGTAGGGCTATATTCGCTAATGATCATGGCCCATCACAACAGCTTCAGGTTTTGCAACTTCGGTGATGTTAGCAAGAATTTAAGTGGTAAATGATCACAGATTATCGTAAATCTACTGCCAGCTAAAAAATGCCTGCTTTTCGTTAGTGCAAACACTATAGCTAAAGCTTCACGTTCGGCAGTTGGCCACCTCGCCTGTGTAGGAGTTAACCTAGCACTAATATATAAAATGACAACCTCGTGCCCCTGCGCATCCTTTTGCGACAATGCGGCACCGACGGCGTATGCACTAGCATCTGTATACAAGAAATAAGGGTCATTAACTTGCGGATAAGCGAGAATTGGTGCTGTCAACAACGCCTGTTTTAATGCGTCGAAAGCACGCTGCGCATCGTCATTCCACACAAACCGTGCGTGCTTCTTGGTGAGGTGGGCCAACCAGCTTTGCAAAATCCTTAATGTGATTTCTATAATAATTAGCCATCCCGAGAACACGACGCATCTGCTTGACTGTCGTGGGCTCCTTCATCGCTTGAATGGCTGCGACTTTAAGCGGTTCTGGCTTCACTCCGTCCCTGCTGATCACATGTCCTAAATAACTAACAGATTGCTTAAGAAATTCACACTTAGACGGATTTAATGTTAAACGCGCCTCACGCAGACGATCGAACACTACCTGTATATCTATAAGATGTTGCTCAAACGTCGGGGAGTGTACCACGATATCGTCAATATACGGTACAGCACATCTCTCCGTAAGCCCCTTTAACACGTTATTTAACAGTTGCTGAAAGACACTAGGCGAATTTTTCAAGCCAAATGGGACGAAATGGTAGATGTACGTAGCCTTATGCGTGATGATAGCCGTCTTGTGTTGGTCGTCAGGATGCACAGGTATCTGAAAATAACCACTCTTCAAATCCAACGTGGTAAAATATTTAGCGTTGGCTAATGAAGCCAAAATATCTTCAATCCTTGGTAACGGATACACGATGGCTTCGGTAACTGCGTTAAGAGCCCTGTAATCGGCTACCAATCGACCGGTAGAGCTTCCTTTCTTAGGTACGATAAACACGGGCGTCGTCCAATCACTTGTGGCTTCCGAAATAATTCCCGCTTCCAACAAAGCATTGATATGCTCCGTATGATCGTATAATAAATAATGCCTTTTATTTACCAGCGTCTAACAGGTCTACAAGTAATGCTGTGAGGACACGGACATAGCTTGTGCTGCTGCAGACCGGAATATTTTCGGACTAAATATTTTACCACGTTGGATTTGAAGAGTGGTTATTTTCAGATACCTGTGCATCCTGACGACCAACACAAGACGGCTATCATCACGCATAAGGCTACGTACATCTACCATTTCGTCCCATTTGGCTTGAAAAATTCGCCTAGTGTCTTTCAGCAACTGTTAAATAACGTGTTAAAGGGGCTTACGGAGAGATGACCGGTCCCGTATATTGACGATATCGTGGTACACTCCCCGACGTTTGAGCAACATCTTATAGATATACAGGTAGTGTTCGATCGTCTGCGTGAGGCGCGTTTAACATTAAATCCGTCTAAGTGTGAATTTCTTAAGCAATCTGTTAGTTATTTAGGACATGTGATCAGCAGGGACGGAGTGAAGCCAGAACCGCTTAAAGTCGCAGCCATTCAAGCGATGAAGGAGCCCACGACAGTCAAGCAGATGCGTCGTGTTCTCGGGATGGCTAATTATTATAGAAATCACATTAAGGATTTTGCAAAGCTGGTTGGCCCATTAACCAACCTCACCAAGAAACACGCACGGTTTGTGTGGAATGACGATGCGCAGCGTGCTTTCGACGCATTAAAACAGGCGTTGTTGACAGCACCAATTCTCGCTTATCCGCAAGTTAATGACCCTTATTTCTTGTATACAGATGCTAGTGCATACGCCGTCGGTGCCGCATTGTCGCAAAAGGATGCGCAGGGGCACGAGGTTGTCATTTCATATATTAGTGCTAGGTTAACTCCTACACAGGCGAGGTGCCCAACTTTCGAACGTGAAGCTTTTGCTATAGTGTTTGCGCTAACGAAAAGCAGGCATTTTTTAGCTGGCAGTAGATTTACGATAATCTGTGATCATTTACCACTTAAATTCTTGCTAACATCACCGAAGTTGCAAAACCCGAAACTGTTGCGATGGGCCATGATCATTAGCGAATATAGCCCTACCATTGTGTACCGAAAGGGGGTCGAAAATGCGACTGCTGATTTGTTGTCAAGATTAACTACAGAGCAGGAAGCAGACGACGTCGGAGCTGCGCACAACACGGAGAGCGATCAACCGGAACTAGAGGGACCCGTTTTCACGGAGAGTATCAATACAGTGACCATAGCAGAACCACCAGGGACAAGGGCGGACGAGGACACCGCCGCAGGTCAAGAAGCGTACGAGGCGCCACCTGGTGACGCACCAGCTACAGAGGGGAGTAGTCCAGGTATGACAAACAATACACACCTAACGCACACAGCGCCACCTGGTGGCGAAGGAGGAGGAAAGGACGGTCGGGATGCCATACGACCAGCGGAAACCGCGCCAGCTACAGAGGGAGACACCGCCGAAGAGGAGCCGGCATTCGTCCTGAACATTACGACACCGCAAGACGAAGTGGCTTTGCTTACAGCGGACATTCCAGGCAATGCCAATCAGCAACTGACAGTGCTGCCATCACTAGTCGAAATATTGGAGCAGCAATGCAAGGACCCGCTATTATACAAGATACATGTGGCATTGACATCACCGGATGCTACAATTAAGGATTTAAACGTGCTGACTAATTACATGATTTTGGACGATTTATTGCAGCATATCACAGAGGCGACAGCAACCACGGAACCTAGCGTGCAGCTAGTAGTACCACCACACTATCAGACGGTTATAATGGCGTATCATCACGATAACATCTATAGTGCACATTTAGGCTTCGCCAAAACATATGCTAGGATCAAGGAGAGATATTATTGGCCAAAAATGTATTCAACGATTTACGATTATGTACGCAGTTGCCTCATCTGTAAATCACGCAAGCTAACCTATGTACGTTCACCTTTAGCAGCGGCGCCAACGCCCGGGGCGCCTTTTGAAGTGATAGCGGTGGACACATGCCAGTTTCCAGCGACGCCTCGTGGTAATCGATACGTAATTCATTTCCACGATTTATATACGAGCTGGCCGGAAGTTTATGCGGTTAAGGATAAATCGGCCGAAACAGTGGCGAATCTTTTGATTAACGAAATTATCCCGAGACATTCTTGTCCGAGGATTTTACTTTCCGATAATGGCACGGAGTTTTGCAATAAGATAATGGATAAAGTAACGGAACATTTCCAGATAAAAGCCATAACGTGCGCACCATATCATCCTGCTTCTAATGGAGCAAACGAACGCTTTCACAGAGTTTTGAACTCGATGTTGTCGCACTATGTTGACGCGGCACAGACGTCATGGGACTTGTTGTTGCCACCACTATTGTTAGCGTATCGGTCCGCCATTCATACTACGGCGCAGCATAGTCCGTTCTATTTGTTGTACGGCCGAGCACCGGTATTACCGATGGATAATTTGTTATTACCAAGAAGGAAGGCATACGATGAGGAACCGGTTTCGCAAGCGCTGGAGAGATTCCACCAGGCGTATGCGCACATGCGAACCGCAACGCAAGAGATGAGACACCATAATAAGAAGCTTTACGACAAGCGGGCGAGGCTTCAGCAGTTCCAGGTTGGAGATCCAGTATTCTACCACGACCCGGTACTGAAGCCAGAGACCAGCCATAAGCTAAATAGCCCGTGGAAAGCATATTATACGGTCATCAAAGTAATAACACCTAAGAAATTTCTTTTGCAACACAAAACGACACATTGCCAGGTCACCTCCCATGTGGATAACATGCGAGCCGCCTATCCGTGGTTGCGCTGGGACCAACCGCGAGGAGAGGTCACGACCAGACCCAGGAGGGAAGCCAGAGCTGAAGTGATCCCTGAAGCCAGAGCTGAAGTGATCCCTGAAGCTATAGCGGAATCCGCTACTGAAGCCAACAAGGAAGCCACACCTGGAGAGAGTACAACGACAGGAGCTACCAGGAAACAACCACTGCGGCCTATCCTACGGGGAGCGAAGCTGCCATATCCAGTGACGATTCGGATTCAGGGGATGAAGCCATGCCATCAAGACAGAGGGCTTCATCTCAGAGTAGCTATAGCGATAGCGATCTTTTACCATTAGCAAGGTTGGTGCAATCGCCGTTGCAGTAATCATCTACGGCGGCCTCCCACTCGGACACCTCTGATCAAGGACTGTACGAGTAGGCAGGAAGTCAAGCGACAGGCAACTCACAATGATGCCAACAGGACCCGGGGCCTGGGGCATTATTGACAACCATGCGACACATAGGGAGAGCCATGACGATGGCACACCGGATCGTTATAGTCATAGGGAAAGGGGAGAGGTATACAATTCAGTGGCTACATTCGTTTCAGCTAGCACTTCGAGGGACCGCTAGAGACACAGGAACTCCTTCGAGGGGAGACTATGGCAGACCGTCATTACAGTACCCAGCATGAGTGAAATATCACAGACTTCTAAGGACCTGTTGCTTTGCAGGGACATGCCGAGCCAGGGGAAGGGGTTTCACTTGGCTAAGTAAAATGACGCCGACTAAATAATCTTTCCTTATTTTTGTCATTACAGGTATCGACTGTGTGTTGCGACTCTCATACTCGCAGTGACGGTAGTAAGAGGAGAAGTGTTTGTACCGAAAGGGACGCTCGCAATAACACAAAGTAGTTGGACCATCGTGTTTACGTTGGATGTATCACCTGTAAAGAATTATATGAGGGGTATTGATGATCAGATAGAATATTTGTTTAATGAGCGCAGCAAACGGGCCCCGCCTGCTGCGTCGCGACACCCTATTACTATAGTGACAGGGCTCGCATGTCGACACGAAATCAACCCACATTGAGGGGGGCATTTCAAAAATGGCTTCACCCGAATGCTACAATAGTACCACTATGGATGAACAGCACAGTAAGAATGCAACAACAGAAACAAGTCCTCGCAAACAACGAACAATTTCGTGAGATCATTGAGGTATTTATAAAGAAGCATGCAGCTGATTTCCGAATGCGCTATCATCGGCTATCAGAGCGCATTGAGGGGTTAACGTCTATGTTTGCTAATACGGGACATCGCTTCAAGCGATCATTATTGCCGTTTATCGGCCGATTTCAAAAAGCATTGTATGGAGTGGCGACGGAAGATGATTTAAATGACTTACAAGCTAGATTAGCCGGGTTCGAGATCACGCAAGGGGCATTTCAACATGCCATAGAGGATTCATTAACAGTCTTTAATCTGACAAAGACGCAGGTAAAATTAAATCATGACACGTTAAACGAATTAATTGACGGCGTTGAGACCATGCGAGAGTTTGTCAATGGCATCAATGATCGGCTACTGACTTTGACGATTACGCTGAATACGAGGACAGCAGCCATAATTCGCTTACAGACAACGATTGACATGATGATGTTAACTTTACAAGACGTCACGAATATAGTCGCGGACTTAGAACATTCACTAACCAGCTGTCTTACGGGCAGATTACCAATTTCGTTAGTACCGCCAACGCATTTACTAAGTATTTTGCGGAGTATCAAACAGGTGCTACCAAATTATCTGGCGATGCCGAAAGCATTAGACGAGACCATCCTGTATTACTATAGTTTATTGCAAACGATAGTGATACCAGTGCAGAATTCATTCCATATACTGAACGTTTCTACCACTTAAGCATGTCGGCCACATAATAATGTCGATGTAATTATGTGTTATTTTTAACATTTTTCAAATATTGCCGGCACCTCAATATATTAATAACACGCGGGCGCACGTGTATTATGTGTTAGATGAGGAGTACGTGGCATTTGCGCAGGATAAAACACGTTACTTTTACCCTGAGCCCAACCTGGTACGCAAGTGCCTTCATGAAACCCATAACATTTGCCAGGCGGAGTCCGAAATCTATTACGTTAGAGGGTCCAGAGACTGTTTAGTGGCATTATTTTTAAGGCAAGCCGAGCACATACAAACTTATTGCCAGAGAAGGGTGAAGATGTGTGCTAACCCAAAGCATCTAGTTACATATATTGGTAATGGTCATTGGCTTTTATCACCGGCAAAGACGTTTCGGTTGACAGTATCATGTCAGACAACCAATGACCAGCCTCCTACCATTACGGACATAGAGATAAAGTCACGTCAACTTGTATCGTTGCAGTCGGGTTGCAGTGCGCATTCGGCTGACCTTACCTTGCCAACCTTTTACTTTCATGATTCGTCTGTAAATCTCACCAGATCGCTAGTTCATATGTTACCTAAGGAGCTCCAGACACCGACAATATGGGCAGACCTGGCAGAATTGGCGGTAAAACGAGGTAATGCCAATGATCTCATCCCACAGTCTATAGTTCCCCCTAAGCTCTATGAAACCCATGACTTAGATATCGCATATCAGCATCTTAAGGACGCCATAGTTAATAGCCGAAGGATTTTCGATACTAACGAGGCAGCGCAGAACAATTTTCAGAGTGCACACATTCAGTGGCATCAGATAGTGATTTATGTTGCCATCGCGGTGGTAGCGATTGTCGTATTGTACTGCTGCTGTGCGCCACCACACCTCCGACCACGCCTATGCCAATCGTTCCCTGGCACCATACCGGCTCCTACCATTATACAACCCACGGTGCAACCCCTGTTGCAACAGGTTCATGCAACAGCACCCTTCATCCCGCAGCGCTTATATCCGACGGTGCACCCTGAAGAAATGGAGCATGAAGTAAGCCACAGGGTAGGAGCACATCCATTAGAGAATGTGCAGGATGGCGAGGAAGTGGAAATGAAAACTCTCGCTCGTTCAACGCGTTATCATAAGAATTAAGACTATACTAAGGAGGCTCCATAGTTTATTAGTATAACGATGCACAGGCGACGTATTTCACCATGTATCTAACAAGCACATATTGTATCGTGCACGAGTTAAAGCACTATGTGTTCACAAGTTCTAACCACTATATGTTCGCGCGGTAACTGTCTCGGAAGATAATCTTAATGTTGCACAAGGACACAGTCTGTGTCACATATGTATAGATAGATAGCACTATGTTCATCATTTCAGTACCAGTAGACAGGTGCTCACGCACACGTCTTCATCATTATATTGCGTGTTGGTTTTCCTTGTTTAGAGGTGTAAGCACGATGTTGTGAATGTGCCATGTAACCAGTACTATAGGATGCATTACCATGTATGCAGCACAGTAGAATAATCTAGACCTTTTTGAGTAACAGTCAACATGGACATGAACATCGACGTCGTGGAGGCAACGCGTCACCTCCCCTACAACGATGACGACGACTGGACGGAGGAGATGGAAGACGCCCTGCGCGATATAAGGGCGCAGGCGAGCCGCACGATGATTCATTACGACGACCCCACGCCGACCACAACGACTCCACGCCGAGCCCACACCGAGGACGCAGACGACGAGGCCACGGACAACGAAACGCCCCGCAAGCGTTACTGTCCGCGACCCATCAGCCACTCAGGGGCCATGCTAGCGGCCGGTATAAACATTGGAGGCGGCATGCGCTACGGGCCACTGTGCACACGCTGTGCACAGTGCCCCTGCCGTCGGCGCCTCCACAGTACGCCCATCAATGCCGTGCGGCCACTCGCCGAAGTGGTACCGCACGCGCACAGAGCCATGGCACCAGCGGCTCGCCGTTACGGGGTGCCACCGGCAACGCCGCGCCTCATCTTCGGGGGAACGGCTGGGCAGGTGGCACACACCACCTGGCGGGCGTTCCTGGACGACGTGCTCCGGTTCAGGAGATTGAACCCGGGGTTCACAGTCGTCCACCTCAATGACAATAGGCCCACCATCAAATTGGTGCCCATCGAGGAGGCACCACTTCCAGGCGTCGCACTGGACCACCAGACACAACCAGGGGCATGGGGGGCCATCGATGAGGAGGAAATGGAGGAAGACGAGGAGGACGACGACGAGGAGGAAGACGACTTCTGGCGACGATGAGTACTACGACGACGACGAGGAGCACGGCGACAGCGACGATGACAAAGGCGGCAGCCGGAAAAATTTTTTTTTGTTGTTTGTTTGATAATTAAATACTCAAATATATATATAAAAAATAAAAAAAACTATAATCAAATAAAAATATGTGTAGAAAATAATGTAATATGAGGTAAAATATTAAGTTTCTGACTAGTTTGATCTCGAGTTACGACACGTCACGCTACCTGTACCGTTGCTACAATCTAGACTACCTATCAATATGTAAGTTTTATGTTTCTATGTCGCGTACCTATCTGTATTCGTCGGCTCATTCCGTGGGCACATATTATATGTAGAGTCAAGCTGGAATAGTAAAGATGTTGTTGTCTGAAATATAGTATCTAGCGTTATGTGCTTTATCTGAAGTTGTGCACGACGGTACTCCTAATACACTACGCATTACTACTAGACGATCACGGATAACGAGAAAGTAAGAGAAACGTTATTACATTCGTCATCTACCACACTCTGGTTATTATTTGCCGGACGAATCGCGCACGCACGCACGCACACGCACGCACACACACGGACACACACCCCCACACACATAACTAGACAGAGGGCACTCACGGAGAGTGCATACCTCAGCCAGAATGTAACATGTATGTGTTACGAGCTGGCTCACCGCTCGCTGCTGGCTGCTGCTGACTGACTCGCCGCTCGCTGGTGGTTGCTGCTGACTCACTCGCCGCTCGCTGATGTAATACCGTCGAAAGATGGATAAGTAAATATCTAGGAGTAATTTATTTTTCTGGGGTGGCATATATGGCCAGCTGTGCGAGGTCGCAACGCGGGAATAGACAGGACCGGGACAGGGTAGAAGTAGCCACTTATAGACAAGCCTGCAGTACAGTAGAGTACAGTACAGTACGGACTGACGAGAGACAATAGGTAGGCGTGTCTACCTATGTCAGTATATAACCGCGTGTGCGACCAGAGAACGACACAGAGCGATAGTGTAATAGAAATACAGGCATATAACATCTTGGTTAAAGACAGCGACTGACAGCTTATACCTCGTAAGTTATGTGAGGTTACTCGCGTAACTACACTGTAGGCATTTGCCACGTTATGAGCGGATGCTAGTTTAAGTAGTTTCAATTAAAGAGATTCATGAATACGTCATACTGTGCGTTATCTATCATTCTTACATTCGTTCACATTGACGCTAGCAAGGGTGTATTAAACGCGCTCACCCACTTGCAACTCGGGAGAATAACGCTCCGATTGAAATGAAACCGTTGGCGCGTACTAAGAATTAATGCAAGAATAGCAAAACTAGAATACCGCCAAGTCATAAGAATAGTAGCTACGTGCGCATGTTTTGTCAATGTGTTCACCGATAATGCACTAAATGGTTTACTATGTTACAATGTATTCACTATATTAACTATAATGCCACGCTGGACGCCGACTCTTATGCTTACCTATGTTTCACGACACAATATCTGTACGTCGCATCCTTAAGAACGCACTAAATCACAGAGTTTTAATGCATATATGTACGTTTGTTGTATTCCATAGCACGCATGCTGTGAGTGGCCACTAACACCGTTTTCGTATTACGATCAACAATGGAATAACCATAGCCTTTTTAAAGCTAACATGAGCATCACCACGGAAACGCAGGCCACCTCCCCCTGCGATGACCGAGAAGATTCGTGAGGAAAAGCAAGCTGCAGCCGGCGCTGCAGCCAGTCAAGCACGCGAAGAGACCAACGACGCGGGGCGCCGTCCCACGAGCAGTGCAACGGCGCGGACGTGCAGAAAGAGCCGCCCCACCAAGCGGTAACTGCGAGCCGACCGCCGCGCCACCCACCGCGCGCCGCCCGACCGACCGACGACGTTGCGCGACACAGTTCATCCGCAACGCCCCCCGCCCATCGCTGTGCACGCAGTGTACACGTGTGCCCGTGCGATCGCCGCCGTACACGCCACACCGCCCGTTCGTCACAGTCAGCCGGGTCGTCACGCCAGGCCGGTGACCACCGCTACCATCGCTGCCGAGCTTCCGCTACGACAGAAGGACCCGAGGAAAGAAGAGGAGCGACGCTTCTACAGCGTGGTACCGCCTGAGGACCCAGATGACAGCTGTCGACACACCCCACGATGGACGGCCGAGGACCCCCACGAGACGGCGAGACCCCACGATGACGCGCGAGGACCACGACGACGACCACACGGACGACGCTGCAAGCGCCAGACTATTAATGTTTTTCTTTTTTGATGTGCGCAAGAAAACGAAAGAAAAGAAGATCGATAAAAGTAAAATAAAATAAAAAAAATAAGAGATAAAACTCAAATAAAAAGCAAACTGGGCTTAGTTACGTTAGTTAGTTAAGTTAAAGAGGTGATGGGTGCACTGAAAAAAAATCAAAATAATAAAATAACAGAACGAAAAATTCACAAGAAAGATATATAAAAATTAATATAAAAACGTATTAAAAGTACAGCGTAACATTCGGCTTCTAAACAACGATGTTCGCGGGCATAGCCGTGCGGCTTCCAACTTTTTCCTTAAGGGGGGGATAATTAATAGCCGCGAAAGACGAAAGTAAATATCTAGCAGTAATCCTATTGTTTCTGGGGGCATATATGGCAGCTGTGTGAGGTCGCAACGCGGATATAGACAGGACCGGACAGGTAGAAGTAGCCACTATAGACAACCTGCGTACGGACTGACGAGAGACAATAGTAGTGTCTACCTATGTCCGTATATAACCGCGTGTGCGACAGAGAACGACACAGAGCGATAGTGTAATAGAAATACAGGCATATATACATCTGTTAAGAGACTAGCGACTGACAAGCTTATACCTCTAAGTTATGTGAGGTTACTCGCGTAAACTACACTTACCATTCGCCAAAACGTTATGCGGATCAGTTAAGTATTTCAATTAAAGTAGATTCATGAATACGTCATCCTGTCGTATCTATCATTCTTACATCGTTCACATAGACCTAGCAAGGGTGATTAAACGGCGACCACCCCACTTGCAACTCGGGAGAATAACGCTCCGATTGAAATGAAACCGTGGCGCGTTACCAAGAATTATGCTAAGAAGTATGCAGACTATAAAAAGAAAATCTTGTGTGGTTATAGCTCGATTAGTGCTCTAGTCACTCATACACACCAACAACCACATTTGTTCATAAGTGCCCATCGCCTCGCAGTAACCAGATAAATACGGGCCTATAGGACAGAGAGGATCAACGGAAGAATCGAACACGACGAGGCATCTTCGGCACCCAATGAGTGGTTACCGATCTCCTAGTTAAACACAGGAGGCCATGCAAAAAATATAACGAAAATTACGTAAAATTAATGATAAAAAACAGATCATCGTTTTCATTCACGTCCTGAACCAAGAAGCGTTGCACCTGTTCCACAGCAAACGTTTCACCACAAAGTTTTTCACTGGTACGATTATTAAGGGAAATCACACTACATCTAACCCCCTATTCGGTTCCGATTCACCTATTTTTGATATCGCGAACATTCCTCAACAACATGACTATCGGTAAACCAAGAGTTAACTGACATGTACTTCTTACATTTGCATTTTTAAAATAGTATTATGATAGATTGTTAAAATTACACGCATGAAACAGGTAATAAGTGTGCGTAAAAACAGATGTTCGGTAAGAAAAAAAAGATTCGTTACGAAATTCAGCTGCATGACATGAGTTCTCACGTCCTATATCGTCGCTTACGAT
>NW_014577073.1:412031-427460 GCF_000485595.1 Priapulus caudatus
AAATGAAACCGTTGGCGCGTACTAAGAATTATGCTAAGAAGTATGCAGACTAGAATATAATGAAAATCTGTGTGTGTTACAGCTCGATTTAGTGCTCTAGTCTCCATACTCACCAACAATCACATTTGTTTTTCAGTGCCAATCGCCTCGCTGTAACCAGATGAATAGGGCCTATAGGGACTAGAGAAGACACGAAGAATCAACACGACTTCGAGGCATCTTCGAGCAGCAATTGAGTGGTTACCGATCTCTAGTTAAACACAGGAGCCATTGCAAAAAAATAACGAAAATTACGTAAAATTAATGATTAAAAACAGATCATTCGTTTTCATTCACTCCTGATACCAAGAGGCGTGCACTGTTCTCAGCAAACGTTTTCACAAAGTTTTCACTGGTACGATATTAGGGAAGATCACAATAATCTAACCCCCTATTCGGTTCGATTCACCTATTTTTGATATGAGCGAACATTCTCAACAACATGATTATCGCGTAAACCAAGAGTTAACTGTACATGTACTTCTTACATTTTCATTATTTAAATATTATTAGTGGATAGATTGGTTAAATTACAGCATGAAACAGGTAATATAGTGGTCGTAAAATAGATTGTTCGTTAAGATAAAAAAGATTCGTTACAATTATTCGCTGGCATGACATGTGTTCTCACGTCTATATCGTCGTTTACGATTGAAATGCTTTGTAATAAAATTAATATACTCTAACTAAAATCTCCGAGGTATTTATTATTTACTAAAATCGCTTTAGATAATTCAGTAAAATGTACATTGCCGTGAATCACTGGTTGCGGTGGTGGGGATCGAACTCCACATGTAGAGCAAAATAAAGTAGAGCAGTGGAGCAGTATAGCTGTAGAGCTATAGAGCAGTAGAGCAGAGTATAGAGGAGTAGAGTACAGTGCAGTAGAGCAGTATAGTAGAAGAGTACAGTGCAGTAGAGCAGAGTAGAATGCAGGAGTTGTTGTTGTTGTTGTTGTAGAAGTTGTTGTTGCGTGGACCTTGACCCTGACCTTGACCGTGACATTGTCCTTGAACGTGGCCTCGACCAATTTTCCCATTTCTAAACTTTCAGTGGCCTTGAGTTCAAGGCCACGGCCTTGGGCTCAAGGCCATTACATTTTCCAATTTCTAAAATTTTCAGTGGCCTTGAGCCATGGCCTCAAGGCCATTACATTTTCCAATTTTAAAATTGCTCCATAACTCGGCCAAGGCCACAGCCTTGAGCTCAAGGCCATATCCTTGAGCCATTTTCAAAATGTTTACATCACTCGATTATAGTCATGGTCATGGTCAAGTTGTGTTTACATTTCGCCTAACAACATGATTCTCGAAAATATCTTTCCGTGGTAATTGACAAGATTTGAACCGGGAATTATTGAGTACCAGCCCAGCACGCTACGCTTGCACCCAAACTCACCATTTCTTATATGGTCGGATCCAATCTATGTGTTACATTTGGTTTACCAACAGTTAACAGAAAATTTTACTCTGTTCCCCGGCAAGAATTGAACTCACGACAACTGTCTAACAGTCCAACACGTTACGCACTCACCTATACTTACAATTTAAATATTTTGATCTTAGATGTGTGCGTTCATTAAGAACAAATGATAAGAATGAATTCATCGCCTAGTATATATTTCAAGGCGAATATTTTTATTTATAAACAGAATAGAACTCCTTGTGCAGTTCACACACATACACACGCACACGCACACAGGAACGCACGCACGCGCGCACACACGCACGCACACACACACGCACGCGCGCGCGCGCGCACACACACACACACACACACACACAAAGTTTTCATCATTAATTTTTTCACGTGTTCTACCGAGTTCTTTGACCTAAAAAATTCTTATTATTGTATTGTTAATTGAAGTGTATGCTTAGGATAATTTTTGTTTCCCATCGGGTTCCTGGAATAAATTCAAAACAGGTATATGATACCTAGATCCTGGTACCGTGGCACGTATAGCCATTTTATGGCAAAAGAAATGCGTTTGTGGCAAGCCATTTTGATTTTAAATTTTTTTGGCGGGAAGATGTTATGATAGATCACATGTGGTTCTATAACCGTTTTCTATTGGGGTCATTGACCTCTAAAAAACACATGTATAGAGACCAAGTCATGGTACTTGGGGGCCACTTACAGCTGATTTATCGGCCAAACTGGGTTTTGTGAGCGGCGTTTTGAATTTGCAACTTTTGGCGGCGAAGATATATCTTATGATTTTGACATGGTTTGATTGCTTCTTTGACTTCAAAAAACATAGGCTATAGGCCACCAAGATCATTTAATCGAGCACTTACAGCTGATTTATGGGCAAAAACATGTTTTCTGCCGTGGCCCATTTTTTATTTTTGGATTTTTTGCGGGAAACGTTGGGTGGACATCGCGGGTTTCCCGAAATTTTTGAAATCGGCATACTCAAAAACCCCCTAGGGCAAACTTTTCATGCTTCTTTCAGAATGTGCACACTCAGACACATATCCGCCTCACTGATGTATTATGTTCGATTCCCACAGGTATCCCAGCGAATTCGTAAAAACTGTAAAGGAAAGGTCCGTGATCATATCTTCAAACATTTTCTAGACAGAATACAAAAATATGCCATATATATCAGTTCCAGTTTATTTTTGTACTCTAAGCCTGTTTTTAGGCAATTAAATTTCAGCTCGTTTCCATGTCCGGACTCCGGAAACACTCCGCGATTTTAGGACATGCGCAGATCTTCGAGTCAGAGCTTAACTAGCTTGGATCCATATCCAATTGTTTGTTACATGGTTAGAGTAATTGCTGCAAAGTTTCTGCTTTTTATCACAAAAGTGAACAATTCAGCTAGTTTTTTGCGACGATAGCAGCCTGTAACTAATATGAGGCATCGTGCTGATCGTGTTGATTGTGAGTAGACACCAGGGCGCGTGATGCAGGGGGGGGGTCAGGGGTCCGGACCCCCCCCCCGCTCGGCAGAAAACGCATCTAAGGGCGGTCTAATTATCACAAAAATTTGTCAGGGGGAGAAAGCTACCCACGGACCCCCTTCGCCGTGCTTCGCACTTTGGGTTATGGGTTAGACCCCCCCTGGTACAGAATTCTGTTACAACGCCCTGAGACATAGGCCTAAACTTATATGAGTAACACCGTACCCTGTATTACTTGGTTAATGAGAGGTTTTAACAATTAAAATACATGTATTAAATTCTCAAACTTATGTCAGAAATTTTAGTTTTCATTTTAGTTATCAATTCAACTCAACAAATATTGTACATTTCGTTCGTTTTGTCTTTATTTTTATCAGGGTGGATTTCATGCGACGTGGTAGTTTGTTGGTATAATGTAAAGATGAAATTAGTAACTATTGTTAATACTTTCTAGTTTGGACCAATGGCTTCTCGAGCAAATACTAAACTTCAAACAAAAATGCCGGTTGCAAGCATAATGTCGCCGATCAAACTGTTTCACATCTACAGTACACTGTAGCTTGCCCAGAGACAACAAACACGCAACGCAATGCCGCCGCACGCATATATACTACACAGCACACACACACATACACACGCACACCACACACACACGCACGTCACGCACTCACGCACGCACGCCACTGCACGCACGCACGCGACGCAGCGCGCCGCACACACACACAACACACACCGTATCAACGGTCGAGTTCTGTTCGATTGAGATTTTGACTATTAAATATCGAAGTTAGTGTATAAATACAGCATACAATATTTGAGAAGTTTTATTTACTTTTGGTTAATCTAATTAGGCGCCCTAGATTGGTTTGTATAAGATCAAATAGGTTAAAATAACCGTAATACACAACCGTACCTTGTCAATATTGTTCGGATTAGAATTTTTAGTATTAATGTAATAAGAGAGTTCACTAATACTTATTGAGAAGTTGGAGTTTGATTTTTGGCTATCTGTAGGTTTTTGGCTTTCAAATCAAAACTGTCGTTCATGCTTCGTCTTTTGTCTTATTTTTACAGGTTGAAGCTCATCGACGTGCGGTTAGTTGGCACACGGCTGGATTATCGCCCTTAAAAGTAAGCAATATTAAGGAATTTATTAGTATAACTGCTAATTGCCAGAGATTCAATCAAATGTAAGGAGAAATTTCTATGCCTTATTTGTAAATGTCCGCGGCAGTGTTGTGTACTCCACGCTTAAACTACTGTAATAGCCAACTAGACTGTATGTGAAGATAAAACAATTTTCTAAACTTTTCTATTGTAAATTAAGTGATAAAATCGGCTTCGTGTAATAAGGAATAAATCTTATACAGAAGTTAGAAGATTACGCGGAGAATAGCTCATTAACATAAATATAGACAAGGGTTTGTTCTCTGCGGGAGGCAGGCGTAGGCGTATCGACCTGCGCTTAGGGAACGAAAACAAAGGAAGGTTTAGTCACGTGCTCGACAGGGTCACGGCGGGCGGCAGTGCCAGCTGGGAGAGAGCGATTTAGGACAAGCAAACGCAGCGGGGTATAAAACGGGGAGCCGGGAACACCCGACTAATTGATCTCGAGTTAGCGACACGTCACGTTTACTGATTACCGTTGCCTACAATCTAGATTACCTTAATATGTAGTTTCTGTGTTCTATGTCGCCGTACCTATCTTGTATTTCGTCGGCTCATTTCCGTGGCGCAATATTATATGTAGAGTCAAGCTTGGAATAGTAAAGATGTTGTTGTCTGAAATATAGTATCTAGCGTTTTTGTGCTTTATATGATAGTTGTGCCGACGGTACGTCCTAATACACTACGCTTACTACTTAGGGACCGATCACGGATAACGAGAGAGTAGGAACGGTTATTACAGATTGTGCGAAGTGACCATGCGTATTGAAGATCTCGTTGCCTAGCACAGTATGTTTATGTGTGTTTCGTGTATATGAAATGGTGTGTTCTTGTTTGAGATATTGTAAGTCGCCGAGGGTGCATTGACGGGTCGAACTACGACTCGAATGCACTTCATTCCGATATCACGTCTGCGTCTTACGGACCTACGTATCGCGCTAATATGTAGTGCCATGAATTTGTTTATAATCTATGGAGCTCGCCTTATAGTTGTGACTATATTTGCTCGCGGAATTTATTATGTTGTTGTTTGGAGTACGTTGGGGGAGTACGGACGCTTGTTTGACGGCGATGACGTTTTAATATACGTTCAAATGGCGCCAAGCGGGGCGACGCTTGATCCTTTGTTTGGCGAATTTATCTGATTTGAATACGACAACCAATTTTGACTAAATGCGACTTCAGACGGCCTACCGCTCGACTGGGCCGCTTTGGAAATTCACTTTACCTGATTCGAGTTCAAATTTATTGCTCAAGGAGATGGCAATCATTAGTGTTATAGGCGGTATCTACATTCGACGGCACAGATATTCTCTGATATCTTTGGCGAATGGCTGGTTCATTTGCGGACAGTTGCTTTTTGATTTTAAACGGCGATGATGTGTTCGTAGAGTACGCCTTAGACCTCTAGGCTTCTCCAGGCGAACCAGCGCAGATATTGCCGATGTCATGAGCGTAACCAGCAAATCAGCTGGGATTCATGTTTCGCACAAATTATTTCGGCAAGATCGCGGAGCGGCACAGCCGCCGTAATGCGAATCAAAAATTTAAAGAAAGCGAGCGACAAAAACACGCTGTGAAGCTATTCAGCTTTGCGAAGCGTTTAGAGGGCGAGTTCACGCATAGCGTTTGGGGTTCAGCTTGAGACGGATGGTGGATGCATAATGAACGTTGAACGGATCAGTTTGTGGACGGACTTTCTCAGTGATGCTCTGCGGGCAGAAAATTATTATAGAAAAAACCTCACGACGGAATTGAAACCTGACCGGGAACCGGACCGCGTCCTGCTCCTGCTCCTGCTCCTCTGCCTTCTGTCCCTCTGGGTTCGTTGATCGCTTCTCGTTGTGTGTGGCGCAGCTCGACGTCGTCTGCTTCCTGCTCTGTTAGTTTAATTTGAAACAATATCGCGATTCGCATTTTCGACCCTTTCGATACACATATGGTAGGGCTATATTTCGCTAATGATCTGGCCATCACAACGCTTCAGGTTTTTGCAACTTCGGTGATGTTAGCAAGATTTCAGTGGGTAAATGATCACAGATTATTCGTAAAGGCTTACTGCCAGCTAAAAAATGCCTGCTTTTCGTGTGCAAACACTATAGCTAAAGCTTCACTTCGGCGTTGGCCACCTCGCCTGTGTAGGAGTTAACTAGCATATATATAAATGACAACTCTGTGCCCACTGCGCATCCTTTTGGCAATACAGCTCACGGGTATGCACCTAGCATCTGCTATTACAAGAATAATGGTTCATAAACTTGCGGACTAAGCGAGACATTTGCGTGCTGTCAACAACGCCTGTTTTAATGCGTCGAAGCACGCTGCGCATCGTCATTCCCACAAACGTGCGTGCTTCTTGGTGAGGTGAGGCAACAGCTTTGCCAAATCCTTAATGTTGATTTCTATATAAGTGCATTCGAGAGCGACGATGTTGCTTGACTGTCGGTGGGCTCCTTCATCGCTTGAATGGCTGCGACTGTGAAGCGGATTGGCTTCACTCGCTCCCTGCTTGAATCATCATGTCCTAAGATACTAACAGATTGCTTAGAAATTACATTAGACGGATTTAATGTTAAACGCGCTTCACGCAGACGGATCGAACACTACCTGTATATCTATAAGATGTTGCTCAAGTTCGGAAGTGTACCACGATATCGTTCATATACGTACAGAATCTCTCCGTAGCTCCTTTTAAACACGTTATGTAAAGTTGGCTGAAAGACACTAGGGCGATTTTTCAAGCAAATGGACGAAATGGTAGATGTTACGTAAACTTATGCGTGATGATAGCCGCTCTTGTGTTGGTCGTCAGGATGCCACAGGTAGTCTTGAATAATACTCTTTGCAAATCCAACGTGTAAAATATTTGCATTGGCCTAATGAACCAAAATATCTTCAATCCTTTGGGTAACGGATACCACGATGGCTTCAGTAACTTGCCGTTAAGAGCCCGGCCTAATCGGCGCGCCAATCGGACGGTAGAGCTTGCCTTTCTTAGGTACGATAAACACGGGCGTCGTCCAATCACTTTGGGGCTTCTGAAATTTATTTCCGTTTCAACAAAGCAGTTGATATGCTCCGTATGATCGTATAATAATAATGCCTTTATTTACCAGCGTCTATACAGTCTACAAGGTATGCTGTTGATGGGGACACGGACATTAGCTTGTGCTGCTGCAGACGGACTATTTTCGGACTAAATATTTTTACCACGTTGGATTGCAAGAGTGGTTATTTCAGATACCTGTGCATCCTGACGACCACACAAGACGGCTTATCATCACGCATAAGTTACGTGACAGTTCTCCATTTTGTCCCATTTAGCTTGAAAAATTCGCTAGTGTCTTTCAGCAACTGCTTAAATACGTGTTAAAGGGGTTACGGCAGGATGTGAATGTCCCGTATATCGGACGATATCGCTGGTACACTCCCTGATCGTTTGAAGCAACATCTTATAGATACAGGTTAGTGTTCTCATGTTGCGTGAAAGCGCGTTTAACATTTAAATCGTCTAAGTGTGAATTTCTTTTAAGCATCTGTTAGTCTATTTAGGGACATGTGATCAGCAGGGACGGAGTTGAAGCCAGATCCGCTTAACAGTCGCAGCCATATCAAGATGAAGGAGCCCACGACAGTCAAGCAAGCGCATCGGTGTTCTCGAATGGGCTATTATTATAGAAATCAGAAACAATTTTGTAGGGATTTGCAAAGCTGGATTGCGCCGTTACCCAACCTCACCAAGAACACTCACGGTTTGTGTGGAATGGCGATGCGCAGCGTCGCTTGACGCATTAAATACAGGCAGTGATGTGACAGCACCAATTCTCGCTTTATCCGCCAGTTTTAATGACCCTTGATTTCTGTGTATACAGATTGTAGTGCTATGCCGTCGGGCAAGCGTATTGTCGCAAAAGGATGCGCAGGGGCCGAGGTTGTCTATACATTCATATATTAGTGCTAGGTTAACTCAACACAGGCGAGGTGTGCAACTGTTCGAACGTGAGCTTGTGCTAAGGTTTGCGCTAACAAAGCAGGCATTTTTTGTAGCGGCAGTAGATTTACGATAATCTGTGTATTTACACTGAAATTCTTGCTAAATCACCGAAGTTGCAAAACCCGAAGCTGTGTTCCGATGGCATGGATCATTGCTGGTATTTATTGCCCTTATCTTATTGTGTATCGAAAGGGGGTTCGTCTGAAATGCGAATGCTGAGTTTTGTTGTTCAAGATTAACTACAGGCAGGAAGCAGACGAAGTCGGATGCTCGCACAACACGGAGAGCGATCAAACCGGAACCAGAGGGACCGTTTTCAGGAGTAGTATTAATACAGTGCATGCAGAACCGAGGACAAGGGCAGAAACGCAGGACACCGGCGCAGGTCAAGGGCGTCGAGGCGCACCTGTGGAGACGCCCACAGTACAGAGGGAGTAGTCCAGGTATGACAACATACAATCCTAAAGCACACAGCGGCACCTTGGGGGCGTAGGAGGAAGGAAAGGACGGTCGAGAGTGCCATTACGCAGCCTGGCAAAACGCGCGCTCAGCTCAGAGGAGACACTGCGATAGAGGAGGCGGCATTCGTCCTGAACATTACGACACCGCCAAACGAAGTGGCTTTGCTTACAGCGGGACATTCCAGGGGCCAAAAAAAATTGCCAATCGCAACTGACAGTGCTGCATTCATCTTAGTCGAGAATTTTGGAGCAAGCAATGCAAGACCCGCTATTTATACAAGATACATGTGGGCATTGACATCACGGATGCTACATTAAGGATTTAACGTTGCTGACTAATTACATGATTTTAGGACGATTATTTGCAGCATATCACAGGAGGCACAGCAACACGGACCTAGCGTGCAGCTGGTAGCTACCCACCTATCGCGTTATAATGGAGTATCATCACGTACATCTTTAGTGCGACATTTGGCTTCGCCAAACATATTGCTAGGATCAAGGAGGATTATTGGCCAATGGTATTCAACGTTTACGATTATGTACGCAGTTGCCTCATCTGTTAAATCACGCAAAGTAACCTATCGTACGTTCACTTTAGCAGCGGACGCATACGCGCAGGGCGCCTTTTGAAGTGATAGCGGTGACACATTGCAGTTCTCAGCGACGCTCGCGTGGTAATCGTAGGCTAATTCATTTTCGCGATTTATATACGAGCTGGGCCCCGGCGATGTTTATGCGGTTAAGATAAATCAGCGAAAACAGTGGTTGACGAATCTCTTGATTAACGAAATCATCCCGAGACATTCTTGTCCCCGGGCGAGGATTTTTTTCGATTAATTGGCACGGAGTTTTGCAATAAAGATAATGGATAAAGTAACAGACATTTCCAGATAAAAGCCATAACGTGCGACCATATTATCCTGCTTTTATGGGGCAAACGACGCTTCACATAGTTTTGAACTCGATGTTGCTCGCCATTGTGACGCGTGCACGGACGTCATGGGACTTTGTTGTTGCCACTATTGTTAGGTATTCGTCCGCTATCAATACTACGGCGCATCATAGTCCTTGTCTATTTGTTGTCGGCCGAGCACCGGGTATTGCCTATGGATAATTTGTTATTACCACAGAAGGGAAGGTACGATGAGGAACGAGTTTCGCATGCTCTGGAGAGATATCCACCGGTATGTGCACAGTGCGAACCGCCACGCAGAGATGAGCGCCATAAGAAGCTTTTACGGACAAGGGCGAGGCTTCATGCAGTTCTGGGTTGGAGATCCAGATTTCTACACGACCCGCGTACTGAGCCAGAAACCGAGCAATAGCTAAATAGCCCGTGGAAAGCATATTATACGCGTCTCAAAGTAAGAACACTTAAGAAATTTCTTTTGCAACACAAAACGACGACATTGCCAGGTCACCTTCCCATGTGATAACATCCGAGCGCCTATCCGTGGTTGCGCTGGGACAACGCGAGGAGAGGTCACGACCAGACCTGAGGAGAGCAGAGCTGAAGTATCCTGAAGCAGAGCTGAAGTTAGTCCTGAGCATAGCGGCGAAGCGCTACTGAAGCAGCAAGGAAGCAACCTAAGGGAGCGATACCACGACAGGAGTACAGGAAACACCTGCCGCCTATTCTACGGGGAGCGAAGCTTGCCATATCCAGTGACGATTTCGGCATTCAGCGGGATGAAGCCATGCATCAGAGACAGAGGGCTTCATCTCAGAGTAGCTATAGCGATAGGGGTTAGCGATCTTTTACCATAGCACGGTTGGTGCAATCGCCGTTGCAGTATCATCTACGGCGCGGCCTCCCACTCGGACACCTCTGATCAAGGACTGTACGAGTTAGGCAGGAAGTCAAGCGACTCAGCAACTCACAATGATGCACAGGACCGGGAGCCTGCGGTGGCTTATGACACCATGCGACACATTAGGGAGGCCATGACGATGGCACACCGGTCGTTATAGTCATAGGAAAGGGGAGGTATCAATTCAGTGGCTACCTTCGTTTCAGCTCGAACTTCGAGCGACCGCTAGAGACAAGGAATCCTTCGATGGGAGACCTTGGCAGTATTCACCGTCAACTTACAGTACACAGCATGAGTGAAATATCACAGGACTTCTAAGAACCTGTTGCTTTGCGGGACAGTGCGAGCAGGGGAAGGGTTTACACTTGGCACTACGTAAAATGAGGTCGACTAAATAATTTCTTTCCTTGTTTATTTGCTCATTACAAGTTATCGAGCTGTGTGTTTGCGACTCTGGTACTCGCAGTGACGTTATAAGAGAGAAGTGTTTGCCCTACCAAAAGGGACGCTCGCCAATAACAAAAGTAGTTGCGACCATTCGTGTTTTACGTTGGATTTATCGCCTGGAAGATTATATTAGGAGGGGATTGTGATCAGATAGATATTTGTTAATGAACGCAGCAAACGCGGCCGCCTGCTGCGGCACGACCGCCTATACTAGTAACAGGGCTCGGCATGTCGACACGAAATCTACCCACATTTGAGGGGGTATTCGGAAAATGGCTGCACCGGCGAATGCTACACTAGCTACCATATGGATGAACAGCACAGTAAGACTGCAACAACAGCACATGTCACGCAACAACGACAAATTCCGTGAGATTATTGATGGTATTTATAAAGAAGCATGCAGGCTGTATTTTCGACTTCGCTATGATCGGCTATAGAGCGCATTGAGGGGCTACGTCTTATGTTTTAATTTACGGGACATCGGCTCAAGCGATCATTATTGCCGTTTATCGAGCCGATTTTCAAAAAAGCATTGTTAGAGTTGGCGACGGAAGTATGATTTAAATGACTTGCAAGCGCTTAGAGTTATCCGGGTTCGAGATTACGCAGGGCATTTCAACATTTTTTTTACCATAGAGGATTCATTGACATCTTTAATCTGACAAAAGACGCAGGTAAATTGAATCATGACACTTTACGGAATTAATTGACGGCGTTGAGGCCATGCGCAGTTTGTCATAGATAACGATCGGCTACTGACTTTGACGATTACACTGAATCGAGCGACGGCCAGCATAATTCGGTGTACAGACAACGTTTGACATGATGATGTTGCTTTAGACGTCACGAATATAGTCTGCGGCACTTAGAAATTCACTAACCAGCTGTCTTCCGGGCGGGATTTTTACCAATTTCGTTAGTAGCCGCCAACGGCATTAACTAAGTATTTTGCCGGAGTTATCAAACAAGTGCTACCAAATTATCTGCATTGCTGAAAGCTTGGACGGATCATTGTATTAATATAAAATGTATTTGCAAACGATAGTGATACCAGTGCAGAATTCATTCCATTACTGAACGTTTCTTACCACTTAAAGCATGTCGGCCACTAATAAATGTCGATGTAATTATGTGTTATTTTTAAACATTTTTCAATTTGCCGGCACCTCGATATATTAATTGGACACGCGGGCGCCCACGTGTATTATAGTGTTAGATAAGGAGTACGTGGCATTTTGCGCGCAGGATATCACGTTACTTTTACCTTGGCCCAACCTGGCCTACGCAAGTGCTCATGAACCATAAATCTTGGCAGGCGGAGTCGGAGTCTATTACGTTAGGGGGGTCCAGGATGATTTTTTTTTTTTTTTTAAAATATGCATTATTTTTTAAGCAAGCGAGCAATACAACCTATTGACAGAGAAGGCATGAAGATGTTGTAACCCCAAAGATTAGTTAATATATATTGGGCAATGCGTCATTGGCTTTTATCACCGGCAAACGTTTCGGTTGACGAGTATGCATGTAGGACAATCATGACCAGCCTTTCATTACGGACATAGAGATAAAGTCACTTCAACATGTATCGTTGCAGTTCGCGGTTTGCAGTGCGCATTCGGCTGGACCTTACCTTTGCCAACCTTTTATTTCAGGGATTCGTTCTGTAAATCTCAACAGTCGCTTTCATATTTTACTAAGGAGCTCCAGGACACAAATATGGGCAGACTGGCAGATTGGCGGATAACGAGCGTTAATGCCACAGATTCTCATCACGTCTATCGTTCCCCTAGCTCTATATGAACCATGTTAGATATCGCCTATGGATCTTAAGGATGCCATAGCTAATAGCCGAAGGATTCTCGATACTACGAGGCAGCGCAGAACAATTTTTAGGTGCACACATCTCAGTGCGCACCAGATAGTGATTTATGCTTTGCCATCGCGGTAGCTAGCGTTGGTGTATTGTCTGCTGCTGTGCGCCACCACACTCCGACCACGCTATGCAATCGTTCACCTGGCACCATACCGGCTCCTACATTATTTACAACCACGGTGCAACCCCTGTTGCAACAGGTTCATGCAACAGACCCTTCATTCCGGAGCGGCTTATATCCGCGGTTGCACCTGAGAAATGCGAGCATATTATTTAGTCACGGGGCGTAAGAGCCACAGTCCGTGTAGAGAATGTGCAGGATGGCGAGAAGTGGAAATGAAACTTCTCGCTCGCTTCAACGCGGTTCCATAAGTAATTAGGACTTCTAAGGAGCTCCAGAGTTTATTAGTATATAACGATGCACAGGCGACGTATTTCATCCATGTATCTTAAACAATGCACTATTGTATCGTGCACGGTTAATGCCTATGTGTTCACAAGTTCTAACCACTATATGTTCGCGCGGTAACTGTCTCGGAGATATCTTAATGTTGCACACGGCACACAGTTGTGTAACTATGCTATTAGATTGATAGCACTATATTCATCATTTCAGTTCCAGTAGACAGGTGCTCACGCAGCACGTTTTCATCGTTATATTGCGTGTTTGGTTTTCTTGTTTATGAGGTGTAGCACGATGTTGTGATGTGCATGTATACCAGTATATAGGATGCAATTCCATGTTACGCAGCCAAGTGATAATCTGACATTTTTTGGAGTACAGTCAACATGGACATGAAATCGACATGCGGGGAGGCGACGAGTCACCTCCCCTACAACGATGACCGACGAATGGGGACGAGGAGATGGAAGGAACCGCGCTGGCCGGATATAAGGGGCGCGGCGCGCACTCGATGTTCATCACGACGACCCACGCGCCACGAGCGACTCCACGCGAGCCACACGAGCGACGCGACGACGAAGGCCGACAACGAAACGGCCCGCAAGGCGTTACTGTCCGCAGACCAATAGCCACGCGGGGCGTGCTAGCGGCGGTATAAACATTTGGAGGCGGCATGCGGACTATCGGGCACTGTTCACACGCTGCTGCACGTCTCTGCCGGCGGCGCTCGACAGTACGCAATCAATGCCGTGCGGCACTCGCCGAGTCGTGCGCACGCGCACAGCGACATGCACCAGCGGCTCGCCGTTACGGGGTGACCACCGCACGCCGCGCCTCATCTTCGCAAGGGAAACTGGCTGGGCAGGGGGCGTACACCACTGGCGGGCGTTCCCGGACGCGTGCTCGGTTCAGGAGATTGAACGGGTCACAGTCGTCCACCTCAATGACAATGAGGCTACCATCAAGTGTGCGATCGAGGAGCACATTTCAGGCGTTCGCAATGGACCACAGATCAACGCGCGGGGCATGGGGGCCTCGATTGAGGGGAATGCGAGAAGACGAGGAGGAGGCGACGACGAGGAGAAAGACGACGTCTTGGCGCGCATGAGTTACTAGGACGACGACGACGGCGCAGGGCACGGGACAGCTGCGCGGACGAAGGCGGCAGCCGGAAATTTTTTTGTTGTTTGTTGTTTGGTGATAATTAAGATTACTCAAATCTATATATTATAAAAAAATAAAAATAATATATTAAATAAAATATGTGCTAGACAAATGTTAATATGAGGGTAATATATTAGTTTTGACTAGTTTTTGATCTCCGAGTTACGACACGTCACGTTACCCGTACCGTTGCTACAATCTATGACTGACTAATCATTATGTAAGTTTATGTTTCTATGTCGCGTACCTATCGTGTATTCGTCGGCTCTTCGTGGGCACATATTATATGTAGAGTCAAGATCTGGAATAGTGAGATGTTGTTGTCTTGAATATAGTATCTAGCGTTATTGCTGCTTTATCTGAAGTTGTGCACGACGGCTATCCTAATACACTAGATACTACTAGACGATCACGGAAAACGAGAGAGTAGGAAACGTTATTACATTTTCGGTCATCTACAACTCTGGTTATTTATTTGCGACGAACGGCCGACGCACGCACCGACGCACACACACGGACACACACCCCACAGATAACTACACAGAGGGCACTCACGGGAGTGCTACCTCGCCGATGTAACATGTATGTGTACGGAGCTGGCTCACGCTCGCTGCTGGCTTGCTGGGCTGACTGACTCGCGTCAGCTGGTGGTTGCTGCTGACTCACTTCGCCGCTCCCTGATGTATTACCGTCGAAAGACGGATAGTAAATATCTAGAGATAATTTATTTTTCTGGTGGCATATTGGCCAGCTGTGCGAGTCGCAACGCGGAATAGACTCAGGACGGGCGGGCTAGAGTAGCACTTATTAGACAAGCCTGTCAGTACAGAGGCTACAGTACAGTAGGCTGACGAGGACAATAGGTAGGGTGTCTACCTATGTTCAGTATATTAACGCGTTGTGGCGACCAGAGACGACCAAGGGCGATTAAGTGTAATAGAATACAGGAATAACATCTTTGTTAAGACAGCGACTGACGCTTATCACTCGTAAGTTATGGGAGGTTACTCGCCGTACTACACTGTGTAGGCATTATGCACGTTATGAGCGGATGCTAGTTTAAGTAGTTTCATTAGAGTTCTGAATAGTCATTACTGTGCGTTATCTTCTTCCTTACTTTTGTTCACATTGACGCCTAGCCAAAGGGTGTATTAA